>NC_088868.1:29730568-29843068 GCF_032884065.1 Artemia franciscana | reverse complement strand
CCTATAAAGAATATTATCTCGAGGTAAGAACTGATCACCGACCACAACGATTGCCACTTTGTTGATAGTTGCGTATCAGGAGGCATCAATTCGATTGCTGTTTTTAAGCAGAAGCACTAAATTATTATTTTTGTGGAAAAGATGATATATATAAATATATATATATATTTTCTTTTTAGTTTTTTTGTAGTTTTTACCTTTTTTAGTTTTTTTCTTCTTTTGTATTAATGCTAAAGCCAAGGTTCAAACCTGGAGCCTCTCGGACCTAGAACCTGAAACATAACGCTTTACCAACTCAGCTACTTCGGCGTGAATACATTCGTTTTGAGCAGCTTCCTCGGGTGTTGCCATTGTAGGTTCTTCAGTCATTTTACAATTAGAAATTTCTCTTTCAACGGTCTTCTTACAATTAAAAATTTGTCTTTGAACGATATTCTTAAATACCTGTGTCCTGGTCGTCATTTATATTGCCTGTGTCCCGGTCGTCATTTGTGTCCCGGTATCCCAGTCTTTAATTTCTCCTTGAGTGTCCCGGTCGTTATTTATATTCCCTCTGTCCCGGTCTGTAATTTCTCTTTGAGTGTTTTTTCTTTTTAGTATTTTTTAGTTTTTTACATTTTTTCTTTTTTCAGTTTTCTTTTTCTTCTTTATTTTTCAGCTTCACTATGAAATACATATCGCCGAACCTTTGTTTTTTTAACTAAAATCTGGTAGGCATTGATGACCTTATCCAAGTCAAGATCCCAAACCCAATCATCATCGCTATCATTTTCAGTTTTGATAGGTTTTGACTCTCGCTGTCCAGGTGGATCTTCATCTAACTGCGCGGTTTTGCGTTCTTTAGCCTCAAGCCTGTTTCCTTGCTGTTCTTTTGATTCCTCGGCACGCTTTCTTTCTGACTTTCTCTATCAGCAGCAAGTTTTTTGGCATAGACTCTTTGAGCATCTTCATCGGCTTTTGCCATTGTAAGTTCATCAGTCATTTTAAACTTAAACATTAATAGATTTCTACGTGAACATATATGTCTTAAATATCTTTAATGACGTCACCGTCATAGCAAAAATGACGACAACTAACTTCATGACGCCAGTCGACACAGAAACATGACGTCACCTGATCCACAGACAGACAACTTATTTATATATATATAGATAGATATAATTCTAAAATTGTCAGGTAATTTTCTATTTTGAAATAAAAACTAAACATTATTGCTCAGACAACATAAATATTTTTGATATTTACATAATAGCTTTAGTGGTTCTGGACTGAAAACTAAATATGCTAATCAAATTGGGAATTGCAATCTTTTAGGTTGAAAAGGCAGATCCATTGGAATCATGAGAATGCGTGGAATAAGAAAAGCCTCACCCTCAAAAGGCCCTGTCAAGATTGTTGCCTCTATTACGTTATAACAGACATAACACGTCATTTGTGTCCCGGTGTCCCGGTCTGTAGTTTCGTTAGTCGACAAACATGACGTCAGACGACAAACAACTTCATGACGACATACAGCTCAATCCTTATAATGACGTCAGTCGAAACACAAACATGACGTCAGTCGACAGACAGACAAACAACTTATTTTTATATATATAGAAGATATATGTATATATATATATATATATATATATATATATATATATATATATATATATATATATATATATATATATATATATATATATATATATTCTATATATATAAAAATAAGTTGTCTGTCTGTGGATGGATCAGGTGACGTCACCTGAAAAAACTGGATCAGGTGACGTCAAAACTGAAAAAACTAAAAAAAGGCAAAAACTACAAAAAAAAACTAAAAACTAATAAAAAAAATAAAAAAGCTAAAAAACTAAAAAAACTAAAAAAAGGCAAAAACTACAAAAAAAAACTAAAAACTAATAAAAAAGCTAAAAACTAAAAAAACTAAAAAAAAGGCAAAAACTACAAAAAACTAAAAACTAATAAAAAAAATAAAAAAGCTAAAAAACTAAAAAAAGGTAAAAAACTAAAAAAACTAAAAACTAAAAAAAACTAAAAAAAAGGAAAAAACTGAAAAATAAGCTAAAATAAAGGTAAAAACCAATAAAAAACTAAAAAAAAACTGAAAAAACTAAAAAAAGGCAAAAACTACAAAAAAACTAAAAACTAATAAAAAAAGTAAAAAAGCTAAAAAACTAAAAAAACTAAAAAAAACTAAAAAAAGGTAAAAAACTAAAAAAAAAAAAAAAATAAAAAAAAACTAAAAAAAGGAAAAAACTGAAAAATAAGCTAAAATAAAGGTAAAAACCAATAAAAAACTAAAAAGAAAAAAGGAAAAAACTAAAAAAATTTTCATCTAAAAAACTAAAAAAAACTAAAAAGGTAAAAACTAAAAGAACTAAAAAAGAAAAAAATAAATGACGACACTCAAAGAGAAAGCGACCAGGACAAAAGGAATGTTCGATTAGCAATCAACAAAGCACCGGGACACAGGGAGTATAAATGACGACCAGGACATAAGTAAAAAAAAAACTAACAAAACTAAAAAGAAAGTAAAAACTACAAAAAAACTAAAAAGAAAAAAACTAAAAAAAGGCAAAAACTACAAAAAAAACTAAAAACTAATAAAAAAGCTAAAAAACTAAAAAAACTAAAAAAAGGCAAAAACTACAAAAAAAACTAAAAACTAATAAAAAAAAATAAAAAAGCTAAAAAACTAAAAAAACTAAAAAAACTAAAAAAAGGTAAAAAACTAAAAAAACTAAAAACTAAAAAAAACTAAAAAAAAGGAAAAAACTGAAAAATAAGCTAAAATAAAGGTAAAAACCAATAAAAAACTAAAAAAAAAACTGAAAAAACTAAAAAAAGGCAAAAACTACAAAAAAAACTAAAAACTAATAAAAAAAGTAAAAAAGCTAAAAAACTAAAAAAACTAAAAAAACTAAAAAAAAAGGAAAAAACTGAAAAATAAGCTAAAATAAAGGTAAAAACCAATAAAAAACTAAAAAGAAAAAAAGGAAAAAACTAAAAAAAATTTTCATCTAAAAAACTAAAAAAAACTAAAAAAGGTAAAAACTAAAAGAACTAAAAAAGAAAAAAATAAATGACGAGACAAAAGGAATGTTCGATTAGCAATCAACAAAGCACCGGGACACAGGGAGTATAAATGACGACCAGGACATAAGTAAAAAAAAAAACTAACAAAACTAAAAAGAAGGTAAAAACTACAAAAAAACTAAAAAGAAAAAAAAACTAAAAACTAATAAAAAAACTAAAAAATCTAAAAATCTAAATAAACTAAAAAAGAAAAAAAAAGGAAAAAAATAAAGGAGAAAAACAAAACTAAAAAACGAATGTATATACAGACCGGGACACCGGGATACAAATGACGACCGGGACACAGGGAATATAAATGACGACCGGGACACCGGGACAGGGAATGGTCGATTAGCAATCACCATCAACAAAGCTCAAGGGCAATCATTAGAATCATGAGGTATAGATCTGAATACAGATTGTTTTCCCATGGACCATTATATGTTGCATGTTCAAGAGTCGGTAAACCTGACAATCTATTTATATGCAAAGACAATGGGACAGCAAAGAATGTTGTATATTCGCAAGTTTTACGTAGTTAAAACCATATATATATATATATATATATATATATATATATATATATATATATATATATATATATATATATATATATATATATATATCTATATTCACAGGTGGGACATAGGGACACAACTACAATGGCGCGTAACTATTATGGCGCGTAACGACTTACGCGCGCGGGGGGGCTTGGGGGGGGGCGCGAAGCGCCACCCCAACAGCTAGTCTATATATATAAAAATAAGTTGTCTGTCTGTCTGTGGATGGATCAGGTGACGTCACCTGAAAAAACTGGATCAGGTGACGTCAAAACTGAAAAAACTAAAAAAAGGCAAAAACTACAAAAAAAACTAAAAACTAAAAAAAAAAATAAAAAAGCTAAAAAACTAAAAAAACTAAAAAAAGGCAAAAACTACAAAAAAAACTAAAAACTAATAAAAAAACTAAAAAAACTAAAAAAAGGCAAAAACTACAAAAAAAACTAAAAACTAATAAAAAAAATAAAAAAGCTAAAAAACTAAAAAAACTAAAAAAACTAAAAAAAGGTAAAAAACTAAAAAAACTAAAAACTAAAAAAAAACTAAAAAAAAAGGAAAAAACTGAAAAATAAGCTAAAATAAAGGTAAAAACCAATAAAAAACTAAAAAAAAAACTGAAAAAACTAAAAAAAGGCAAAAACTACAAAAAAAACTAAAAACTAATAAAAAAAGTAAAAAAGCTAAAAAACTAAAAAAACTAAAAAAACTAAAAAAAGGTAAAAAACTAAAAAAAATAAAAAATAAAAAAAAATAAAAAAAAGGAAAAAACTGAAAAATAAGCTAAAATAAAGGTAAAAACCAATAAAAAACTAAAAAGAAAAAAAGGAAAAAACTAAAAAAAATTTTCATCTAAAAAACTAAAAAAAACTAAAAAAGGTAAAAACTAAAAGAACTAAAAAAGAAAAAATAAATGACGACACTCAAAGAGAAAGCGACCAGGACAAAAGGAATGTTCGATTAGCAATCAACAAAGCACCGGGACACAGGGAGTATAAATGACGACCAGGACATAAGTAAAAAAAAAAAACTATCTATATATATAAAAATAAGTTGTCTGTGGATCTGTGGATCGTGGATCAGGTGACGTCACCTGAAAAAACTGGATCAGGTGACGTCAAAACTGAAAAAACTAAAAAAAGGCAAAAACTACAAAAAAAACTAAAAACTAATAAAAAAAATAAAAAAGCTAAAAAACTAAAAAAACTAAAAAAAGGCAAAAACTACAAAAAAAACTAAAAACTAATAAAAAAGCTAAAAAACTAAAAAAACTAAAAAAAAGGCAAAAACTACAAAAAAAAACTAAAAACTAATAAAAAAAATAAAAAAGCTAAAAAACTAAAAAAACTAAAAAAACTAAAAAAACTAAAAAAGGTAAAAAACTAAAAAAACTAAAAACTAAAAAAAACTAAAAAAAAGGAAAAAACTGAAAAATAAGCTAAAATAAAGGTAAAAACCAATAAAAAACTAAAAAACAAACTGAAAAAACTAAAAAAAGGCAAAAACTACAAAAAAACTAAAAACTAATAAAAAAAGTAAAAAAGCTAAAAAACTAAAAAAACTAAAAAAACTAAAAAAAGGTAAAAAACTAAAAAAAATAAAAAATAAAAAAAAACTAAAAAAAAAGGAAAAAAACTGAAAAATAAGCTAACATAAAGGTAAAAACCAATAAAAAACTAAAAAGAAAAAAAGGAAAAAACTAAAAAAAAATTTCATCTAAAAAACTGAAAAAAACTAAAAAAGGTAAAAACTAAAAGAACTAAAAAAGAAAAAAATAAATGACGACACTCAAAGAGAAAGCGACCAGGACAAAAGGAATGTTCGATTAGCAATCAACAAAGCACCGGGACACAGGGAGTATAAATGACGACCAGGACATAAGTAAAAAAAAAATTTAACAAAACTAAAAAGAAGGTAAAAACTACAAAAAAACTAAAAAGAAAAAAAAACTAAAAACTAATAAAAAAACTAAAAAATCTAAAAATCTAAATAAACTAAAAAAGAAAAAAAAAGGAAAAAAATAAAGGAGAAAAACAAAACTAAAAAACGAATGTATATACAGACCGATACACCGGGATACAAATGACGACCGGGACACAGGGAATATAAATGACGACCGGGACACAGGGACACAACTACAACGGGGACACCGGGGGAAACAGGGGGATATAAATGACGACCGGGACAAAAAAACTAAAAAGAAAAAAAAACTAAAAACTAATAAAAAAACTAAAAAATCTAAATAAGCTAAAAAAGAAAAAAAAAGGAAAAAAATAAATGAGAAAAACAAAACTAAAAAACGAATGTATATACAGACCGGGACACCGGGATACAAATGACGACCGGGACACAGGGAATATAAATGACGGATTGTTTTCCCATGGACCATTATATGTTGCATGTTCAAGAGTCGGTAAACCTGACAATCTATTTATATGCAAAGACAATGGGACAGCAAAGAATGTTGTATATTCGCAAGTTTTACGTAGTTAAAACCATATATATATATATATATATATATATATATATATATATATATATATATATATATATATATATATATATATATATATATATATATATATATATATATATATATATATATATATATATATATATATATATATATATATATATATATATATATATATATATATATATATATATATATATATATATATATATCTATCTATATTCACAGGTGGGACATAGGGACACAACTACAATGGCGCGTAACTATTATGGCGCGTAACGACTTACGCGCGCGGGGGGGCTTGGGGGGGGCGCGAAGCGCCCCCACCAACTAGGTGTTGGGGTGGCGCGAAGCGCCACCCCAACAGCTAGTATATATATATATATATATATATATATATATATAATATATAAAAATAAGTTGTCTCTGTGTGTGTGGGTCTGTCTGTCGGGTGACGTCATGTTTGTGTGTCGACTGACGTCATGTTTTCAACTGACGAAATTACAGACGGGGACATCGGGACACAAATGACGACCGGGACACCGGCACATAGGGAATATAAATGACGACACTCAAAGAGAAAGCGACCGGGACAAAAGAAATGTTCGATTAGCCATCACCATCAACAAAGCACCGGGACACAAATGACGACCGGGACACAGGGAGTATAAATGACGACCAGGACATAAGTAAAAAAAAACTAAAAAAACTAAAAAAAAGGTAAAAACTACAAAAAAAACTAAAAAGAAAAAAAAACTAAAAACTAATAAAAAAAACTAAAAAAGCTAAAAAACTAAAAAAACTAAAAAAGAAAAAAAATAAAAAAGGAAAAAAATGAAAAATAAAGGAGAAAAACAAAACTAAAAAAACGAATGTATATACAGACCGGGACACCGGGATACAAATGACGACCGGGACACAGGGAATATAAATGACGACCGGGACACAGGGACACAACTACAACGGGGACGCCGGGGGCACAGGGGGATATAAATGACGACCGGGACACCGGGACACAAGGAATATAAATGACGCCCGGGACACTCAAAGAGAAATCACAGACTGGGACACCGGGACACAAATGACGACCGGGACACAGGGAATATAAATGACGACCGGGACACAGGGACACAACTACAAAGGGGACGCCGGGGGGCACAGGGGGATATATAAATGACGACGGCGACACAGGGAATGGTCGATTAGCAATCATCATCAACAAAGCTCAAGGGCAATCATTAGAATCATGAGGTATAGATCTGAATACGGATTGTTTTCCCATGGACCATTATATGTTGCATGTTCAAGAGTCGGTAAACCTGACAATCTATTTATATGCACAGACAATGGGACAGCAAAGAATGTTGTATATTCGCAAGTTTTACGTAGTTAAAAACATAATATATATATATATATATATATATTCACAGGTGGGACATAGGGACACAACTACAATGGCGCGTAACGACTTACGCAGGCGGGGGGGCTTGGGGGGGCGCGAAGCGTCCCAACAGCTAGTATTATATATATATATATATATATATATATATATATATATATATATATATATATATATATATATACATATATATATATATATATATATATATATATATATATATATATATATATATATATATATATATATATATATATATATATATATATATATATATATATATATATATATATATATATATATATATATATATATATATATATATATATATATATATATATATATATAATATATATATATATATATATATATATATATATATATATATATATATATATATATATATATATATATGTATATATATATATATATATATATATATATATATATATATATATATATATATATATATATATATATATATATATATATGTGTATATATATATATATATTATATATATATATATATATATATATATATATATATATATATATATATATATATATATATATATATATATATATATATATATATATATATATATATGTTTACACAGGTTCAGAGGGACACAACTATCTATATTCACAGGTGGGACACAGGGACACAACTACAATGGCGCGTAACTAATATGGAGCGAAAAAAGCTAAAAAAAGAAAAACCTAAAAAGAAAAAAACTTAAAAAGGAAAAAAATAAAAAAGGTAAAAAACTAAAAAGAAAAAAAAAACTCCGGGACACAACTGACGACCGGGACACAGGGAATATAAATGACGAACGGGACACAGGGACACAACTACAACAGGGACGCCGGGGGACACAGGGGGATATATAAATGACGACGGGGATACAGGGAATGTTCGATTAGAAATCACCATCAACAAAGCTCAAGGGCAATCATTAGAATAATGAGGTATAGATCTGAATACGGATTGTTTTTCCCATAGACAATTATATATTGCATGTTCAAGAGTCAGTAAACCCGACAACCTATTTATATGCACAGACAACGGGAAAGCGAAGAATGTTGTATATTTGCAAGTTTTACGTAGTTAAAAACATGTGTATATCTATCTATATTCACAGGTGGGACACAGGGACACAACTACAATGGCACGTAACTAATATGGCGCGTAACGACTATATACACATAGAATAAATATATACACATAGAATAAATACTTAAAGTAGTACTTGAAGTAATACTTAAGTACAATCTTGGCAAGTACTTGATATTTGATACTTAAGTAAGAATTTGGAAAGTACTTATTACTTGATATTTAAGTAAAAAAACAATGAGTAGCCTACTTAATACTTGATACTTAAGTAAAAATTTGGAGTACTTGTTGCAGCACTGCCTGGAACCCGTATTTTGGCAGGAACTTTCTCAAAATGCAATTGAAACCAACTCGAGACTTTGAAACCTACTTGCAACTTCTAAAAACATCTAATAATAACATTACACTACTAATTACTGATTTTTATATATGTATTGGGATAAATTAATTTAAAATTGGATTCTTTAAAAGTTGATGTTACAAAGATGAAGCCAAGTTTCGCGTTCAAGAGAAATCTGCCTTGTCTGCCCGTGAAAAAATCTAGTGTCGCTTATGTTTCTAAGTTCTCTGGTGCATTTGCATCCTGGTCCGGCTTTGTATAATCATAATTGTAGATGGTAATAAGTTTACCTGAGCTATGGATGTCAGGTGATTGATTTTCTTCAAACGATAATTTTGACAGGCCCTGTGCCTGTCATCATCAGGTTCAAATTTCTTGCCAGAAAATAAGATCACAAAGTAAATAAAACTAAAATCACTGAAAAATACTAATAATGAGCCAAACTTGGAATTATTGTTGGGACATGACCCGAATTTTGGTAGAGGCATTGATGGCCGCTATTCTATTGGATCTGAAAAAATTGGGCCTATAGGATGGGGCGGTTTTTTTTTTGCGAATTTTCAGTCTATGGGTAATGGGTTCCCAAATTTCACTGATGTGGAATTTCAAAGTTTACAACAGAAGCTCAACTGAAGTTTAACAGAAGTTGGCCTCGTGCGGATTGGTGCTGCAGTGACCTATTAGCAGATGAAGAAGAGTTTATCAACAATCTTCGTAATGCGATTTTTCATTCACAGAAGCTGAAAAAGGGTTCTACCATGAAGTTCCGAATTTCCTACAAATATTTCGTAATGACCACCCTTCCCATTCAGGGATGACCTGCTTTTTATAATCAAGCGGGTCGTTAGCTGATGAAGAAGAAGTTATTAACTATCTTCATTATGTGATTCTTTCTAACAGAAGCTGAAAAAGCGCTCTTCCAATGAAGTGCCGAATTTCTCTTAAGTCCTTTCTCATCAACTATTTCTGCCCAATTCTGGGACGAACTTCTTTTTTTGGCCCCAGCTGGTTGGTATCAAGCGGGTTGGTGCCCCAGTGAGTTGTTAGCTGACGAAGAAGAAGTCATCAACAATTCTCGTAATGTGACTCTTCATAACACACGCTGAATAAGTGGTGATTTATCTCCGTTTCTTCAAGTCAGCTTCTTATTTTCTGTGTACGAGTATATGGTAAAAACTATCTTTTATTCCTGTGAAAATATTTCTCCACTTTATTATGAAAGTGATGTATGTTTGGTGGATTCACTTCTGAGCTTGAATCTTATTCAAGGTCAGATTCCTCTTTTAAAATCCCTTAGGAAATTGATTTCTCTTGTGTATAAGAGTATTCTTTTCCTGGAACCCCTTGACAGTTCTTTTGTTGCTTATTCCCGAAACCGGAGAGAAAGTTTCGAAGCTGCCGGTTAGAATGTGGGAGTATAAATCAAAAGAGAAGGAGGCTTGTAGTTATACAGTGGGTACTGTGTTTTTTATTTGTTTTTATTTTTTGCCATATTTTCGGTCTTTTCTTGTGGGTGTTAAAATTGATCGTCACGTTAGTACTGACGTTGTGATGATTGCGAGAAGTTTCACAGAGATGATATAAAGGGAAAAGTCAAATATTCAAATCATCTGATTGGTTAGGTTGAAGACACCTCTTGCAAATCTTTAAGCAAACAAATGAAACAAATGCCATTCGAATCGCTCATAGGGAGTTGATGTTGCATCTTATTTGACCAGCTGTAATCTACAAAACTGTTTTCCGTGAAGAATATGGTCCTGAAACGCACTTTTTCACTTCCGCCCTCCTTTGAATATTTTCCTGATACCCCCCCCCCCCCCTGAAAGTTCAGACGGTTTTCACATTAATTATATATGAATATGTTTGAGTTTTAAAAGGAGTCTCAGAAAAGCTCTGAGGGAGGGGTGAGCAATGTAAAAGAAATCTAAAATGTTATGTCCGCTATATGGAAGTGGGTCCATAAAACTAATATTGGGAAATGACATACCTTCCATTTATAAACGTCGGCACATACACGCATGAGAAAGCCTAAACCCTAAGGGGGTAAGAATAAGTTTGTGATGGGGATATATTTTTCCATCTTTTTTTAATTAGAAGGAGGAGGGAGTCATTTTTCCTCGTTTTTATAGAATGGCTGTCAGAGTACCAAAATCCTTGGCACCAAACATAGAGCATTAGTTGGAGTCAGGCACGTACGCAGGAATTTTTTTCGGGGGAGGGGGGCAAAACCTTCGAAACAGCAGATATAAAGTAGCACTTGTTTTATTTAGTAATGCAAAAAGCACGTATATCGGAAAATACAGATTAACTTTAATCTGTAGTATTGTAGCGGATGGGGGGAAGAAGACTGAAGCCTCAAAAGTACGTTTTAGGGTCAGGTTATGTTCATAGCGATTTGGAACCAGCGATTAATCTGTTATATCCCACTGAAAGGCAAATTTAGGTTAACAGTGCAATATGGGTGCTGTGTGGGGTAGTTCTTCTATTGCAAAACGTAGATTTTAATGAAAAATGATAGTTTCCAAAATTGATCCATTAAAAGCTGTACTTTATTCTGAAAGGGGGGGGGGGATAAACACCCTAATATCAAGGATAATTCTATTTTGCTGTGGAAAGCAAACTCTCTTTACAAAAAAAATAACAGTACAATTGCTAATTACTTCAAAGAGGGTAAAAAGTTAGACAGAAAAAGGGTTAATAATTGGGCAGTGACTTGACCGGATAATTGCATGCCGTAAAATCCTCCCAAAAAGGCTTCACACATGTATCTAGATTCTTAATAAATGTCCTACCTTTTCCAGAAATCCCAAGAAACCATGGGGAAATCAAACATTTCACACAATTTCAGGGGGGGGGAGGAGGGCGGGCCCGAAGGCCCCCCCCCCTCCTGCTTACGTGCCAGGTTGGAGTCTACTGTTTCTATGAGATAAATATTCTGCTTTATGGTTTGAAATCACAAAAATCTCAGCTACGAATGTCTCATAAATGAATACAAAAAGTTATTAAAAACAAAAAATAAATCCAGATCTTAACCTTTTTGGGGTATGTAATTCAGCAGCGTGGCCATGAGAATCGATCTTTAAGGGTTGAGGGAACCCTTAAGGGTTTAAGGGTTTTAAGGATACTGTTATCAACGGTTCTAGGCGCTTACCACCTTCCAGCCGGTAAATACCCCTTTTCCGGGAAAACCCCAAACCCAAAAAATATCTCCCTGCGGAAAATACTCCCCTTCCCTGAGGAAAATAAGGCTTTCCGACTTTGAAGATTTTATTTGAGCTTCGTAGGGTGAAGAAATTTTGATGTTTGTGTATTATACGCCACTCACTCAAGTTCACGCTGTATAAAAATCGAGAACAAACCAGTTTGTTCATTAGTTTCTTTCAGCTTAGTGTGAGACAAGACAAAGGCAAGTGACAGAATATATGGAAAATATATTATTTGCACATAAGGGGCGGCGGTAAAGTATTTGAACAGTTAGAAGTCAGAAAACAATTCTTAGTTAACAATATATAGAATAATTGTACATAACATATTTTGCATGCACAGTCGCTATACTTTACCCCCCCCCCCCCCAATGTGCAAATATATGGCCCAAATTTGTTTCAATGGTAACGAAGAAACTAACAAAGAAACCCGTTTGTTCTTGAGTGAGTGGCGTATAATACATAAGTACGTGCATTTTTCATGGAGAGAGCCGGATTTCCCGGCATTATTTAAAGATGATCAGAAAAAAAAATCAACTGAAAGTAAGGAGCAACATCAAAACTTATAACGAACAGAAATTATTACGTATATCAAAGGGGTTGCGTCCTCCTCAAGATTTTGCTCTTTACGCTAGAAACGGTTTTTTTTTTCAAGAATTTTCGAACAAAACTTTTATTCTAATTAAAAGACCATGGTGTTTCAGGAATCGTTCTTAAAGAATTAGGACAAAAAGTCAAAACTTAAGCTCAAAGAGTAAGGTCTTGGGGAAAGGACAACTCCTTTCATATACGTAATAATTTCTTCTTTTTAAAGTTTTGATGTTGCTCCTTACTTTCAGTTGAAAAAACTTGTCTTTTTCAAAATTTAATTTCTGATCGTTTGTAAATAATTCCGGGATATCTGACTCTCTCCATGAAAATTTCCGATGCTTTTGTATTATGTGCCACTCACTTGAGAACAAACCGGTTTCTTTGTTAGTTTCTTCATTACTTTAGATACAAATTTCGGTAATATATTTGCACATTAGGGGGAGGAGGTAAAGTATAGCGGGTCTGCATGCAAAATGTGTTAGGTACAATGAAATAGGAATTGTTTTCTTGAGTTCAAATTGTTCAAATACTTTACCCTCCCCTCCCCCTATGTGCAAATATATAGCCCAAATTATATATTTCCCATCTATTCTGTCACTTGTCTTAGTCTTGTTTCACGCTAAGCTGAAAGAATCTAACGAAGAAACGGCTTTGTTCTCGAGTAAACTTGAGTGAGTGGAGTGTAATTCACAAGTACCAAAATTCCCTCCCATTACGTAAAAAAACTCAAATAAAATTTTCAAATGTGCAAAGCTTTATTCTCCACGGAGGGGAGTATTTTCCGGGGAGTAAACGCCGGCCACCGTTATCAACATATCTAGTATCAATTATCAGTATTTTTTAATACTTTACACTTTTATTTTATATGCCTTTTGGATGCATTTATTGATATAATTATTTTACGTCTTCCTGTATCGTAAAAGTCCATTAATAGAATTTTTCATCTCAAGGAACTTACGCAAAATAGGTTGATTTTTCTTTTCGGCCGCTAGAACTAGCACGATACTTGTACGACATCAAATAAAAAAAACTAGTTTTTTTAACTGAAAGTAAGGAACGACATTAAAACTTAAAACGAACAGAAATTACTCCGTATATGAAATGGGTTGTCCCCTCCGCAATCCCTCGCTCTTTACGCTAAAGTTTTTAATTGTTTTAAAAAGTAGAACTGTGGCAAAGAGTCAAACTTTAGCGTAAAGAGCGCGGGATTGCGGAGGGGACAATCCATTTCATATACGGAGTGATTTCTGTTCGTTTTAAGTTTTAATGTCGCTCCTTACTTTCAGTTAAAAAAACTAATTTTTTTATATAATTTCTGAACGTTTTTGAATTAATGCATGTTTGATTTTCGCTCTCCGCACATAAATTATTAAAATGAAATTTGTGTATTAATTCTTTTTTGGCTAAATAGCTTTCTCTTAGTTTTGATCTGACGATTTTGAGAAATAAGGGGTGGGGAAGGAGCCCTGTTGCCCTCCAATTTTTCGGTTACTTAAAAAGGCAACTAACACTTTTAATTTTTAACGAATGATTTTATTAGTAAAAAATATACGTAACTTAAGAATTAACTTACGTAACAAACTTTTATATTCTTATAGTTTTATTATATATATGAGGGATTGTTTCCTCGTTAATACCTCGCTCTTTACACTAAATCTTAAGTTTTGTCCCAATTCTTTAAGAATAACCCCTGAATCAGAAAGGCCGTAGAATAAATAGTTGAAATTACTAAAAATACTTCAGCATAAAGAGCAAGGTATTTACCTTCTCCTAAATACCTCGCTCTTTATGCAAAAGTATTTTTAGAACCCCTCATATGCGTGATAATCTCTGTTCGTTTTAAGTTTTAATGCTACTCCTTACTTTCAATTGAAAAAACTTTTTCATGTTTATATTTTCATTGTTTTTTTTTTTAATAGTAATGCTAGAAAATCCTGCGCCATTTTCATTGAATTTCTCTTCCCCCATGGAATATTCCTCCCCTTATACCTCCTCCCCTTAACCCCACACCCAAGCCAAAAAAATCCCCCTGAAAACGTCGGTATACTTCCCAATAACCATTATTGTATGTAAACATTGGTCAAAGTTTGTAACTTGCAGCCCCTCCCCCAGGGACTGTGGGGGAGTAAGTCATCCCCAAAGACATAGTTATTATGGTTTTCGACTATGCGGAATAAAATGGCTATCTCAAAATTTTGATCCGTTGACTTTGGGAGAAAATGAGCGTGGAAGGGGGCCTAGGTGCCCTCCAATTTTTTTGATCACTTAAAAAGGGCACTAGAACTTTTCATTTCCGTTAGAATGAGCCCTCTTGCAACACTCTAGGACCATTTGGTCGATACGATGACCCCTGGGAAAAAAAAAAAACAAAAAAAAAAAAACAAATAAACACGCACCCGTGATCTGTCTTCTGGCAAAAAATACGAAATTCCACATTTTTGTAGATTGGACCTTTAAATTTTTTCTATAGTGTTCTCTGATACGCTGAATGTGATGGTGTGATTTTCGTTAAGATCCTATGACTTTTAGAGGGTGTTTCCCCCTATTTTCCAAAATAAGGCAAATTTTCTCAGGTTCGTAACTTTTGATGCCAAAGACTAAATTTGATGAAACTTATATATTTAAAATCAGCATAAAAATCCGATTCTTTTGATATAACTTTTAGCATCGAAGTTCCGTTTTTTAGAGTTTCGTTTAGTATTGAGCCGGGTCGCTCCTTACTACAGTTCGTTACCACGAACTGTTTGACCAATTTCTTTTTTGCCCAGTCGGAGATAATTGGCTTGGCCTGAGTGAAAAGAAACTACTATACACGTATATTTTAATTAAATGCTTAATATATAGAGTTGGTTATGTTAGGTATTTAATATATAACGTCCTGGGCGGCCTGCTTTCCCTAGTTCTCTGTCGTAGTTTCCATGATTTTCATCATATTTTGGTACATTACACCTAACTTGATTTTTTGGATGTGGTCCCAAAGAAATTCCAACTACACTTGTTTTTTTTTTTACTTTTGATGGAAGGTCGTTTCTCCATCCCTCATAAATGCTACTGTGACATTATAGAACTGAAAAGCACCCTATTTAGTGTCCACTTGAGGTTGTTGATTAAGGGAATGAATGGCATCAATCAATCTTGGTCACTTAAAAAGGGCACTAGGACTTTTCATTTTCGTTAGAATGAGCCCTCTTGCAACACTCTAGGACCATTTGGTCGATACGATGACCTGGAAAAAAAAGAAAACAAAAAAATAAATAAACACGCACCCGTGATCTGTCTTCTGGCAAAAAATACGAAATTCCACATTTTTGTAGATAGGAACTTGAATTTTTTGCTGTAGGGTTCTCTGATACGCTGAATGCGATGGTGTGATTTTTGTTAAGATTCTATGACTTTTAGTGGGTGTTTCTCCCTATTTTCCAAAATTAGGCAAATTTTCTCAGGCTCGTAACTTTTGATGATAAAGACTAAATTTGATGAAACTTATATCAGCATGAAAATCCGATTCTTTTGGTGTATCTTTTAGAGTTTCGTTTACTATTGAGCCGGGTCGCTCCTTACTACAGTTCGTCACCACGAACTTTTTGATTTGATACCCCTGCAGCTCAAGAAGTGAATTTAAGTTAATCCTAGTAAAAAATAGCTAAGTGTGATAAAAATATAATACTTTTGAAACAAATTTGGGCTGTATATTGGTATATTAGGGTGGTGGGGTAGGGGTAAATTATAGTGGTTCTGCATCTAAAATCTAGTATCTAAAATTATTCTGATATTATGAAGTAAGAATTGTCTTCTGACTTCGCACTGTCCAAATACTTTATCCTGTCCCACTAATTTGCAAATATACAGCCTATATTATATATATTCCCATCTATTCTGTCATTTCTATTTTTTTTTTCACGCTAAGTTGAAAGAAAATAGCGAAAGCAACCAGTTTACAGTGCGTCAATGCATGAACCACTTGAACTGGAGGGAGTATGTCATACAAGTACCCCAGCCCTTTTAGAGATTTAGTCACGACGTTCCCTTTTTTTTTAGGTAGAGGAGATTAGAGAGAACATCGACAAAATCCAAGCCAATGTCGACGAAGTCAAGAAGAAACACAGCTCAATATTGTCCGCCCCTCAAACTGATGAAAAGGTGAAGCAAGACCTCGAAGATCTTATGGCTGATATAAAAAAGACTGCAAATAAAGTTAGAAGAAAGTTAAAAGGTGAGCTAGGGACATAAAAAAAAAAAAAACCTTTCTCAACAAAAAATAAACGAATAGAACGAACACTAAAAACACGAAGAAGAGAAAAAAATAAATAAATGTGAACAATTTATTTCTTATTTATTTATTTTTTTCTTTTCTTTGTGTTTATAAGTTGGAGTGTTTTTTTGTGTGTCTTATTTTTAAAAGCAGTTTTTTTCCGTCGTTTTCGGTTTTTTTTTTGTTGAAAAAGGCTCCCGGACATGGGGTCGAAATATTCGGAATATTTTTTAATTAAAGTGTTTGTTTTTATTTTTTCTTCACTGCTTTGTCGAAATTGAAATCCGTTTTTCTTGCTAAATTCTTCGTAGAGAACTGTTAAAATTTCTAGGGCACGTTCCGCGGATGAAGGATGACAGATTGTCCTTTTCAGCCAACCGCTTAGGGCTAAAGGGTAAGCAGGTCGTCCGTGGTTCGGACGGGAGGATGCAAAGAAAGGTTTAAGGGAAATGGGCACTTCCTGGGATAGTGTAAAGAAGGAGGCTGTGAATGGATTGGGAAGGAGGAGGAGAACGCGAAGCTGTGTTGGCCTTATGCGGCTTGGTGCTGTGTAAACGTTGCAAAAAATAGCCTGACGTGGCCTCCATCCGCTTGCTGTGTTTGTTACAGATAGAGTTCGGGCTTCGACTCTCACATGATTGTCATCATGATGTGACAATTTCGTCTTCTTTTTAATAGTATAGTTTGTATTTACATGGTTCCAAACAGTGGCACAACCTCTTCAAAAGTCTGGAAAAGGGGGGCAAGTTTGGAGCCAATTTTCGCAAATCAAATGAAATTGACATTGAAAACTGAAAATGAGCCATATATTACCATAAAGGCAAAGACATACTACAGAAAACTATCCTCTTTCTCTGGCTGCTTGAATTATTCAGGCTTAGGCTTGAAAAACATTTTTGTACAGAATAAATTTTAGCAGGGGGGGGGGGCAAACTGGGGTGTGGGGGGCATATAGCGATTTGCACCCCTGGTTCAAAAATTAGTCGGGAAAAGTTTCATGTTTTTAGTTCGAATAGTTATGCTTCAAATGACCTCGGAGCTTTTAGGCTTTAGTAATGTAGACTGTAGGACTTTCTCCTTTAGGAATTTTTTCATTGTAGTCCTTCTTGCCTCCCCCCCCTCAAACAAACAAAGTGGAAATAATAGGGAATTTTTTCAAAGACAGTGGAATTCCACTGTCTTGAAAAATTTTTTCCCTACTGTTTATACTTAGTGTTTGTTTGATATGGAATGGCAATATGGTCTTCGTCGCTATTTCCCTCCCTAATGTCTAAGTTAAAAACTCGATCGCCTGGTTTTTGAAAGACTTCATATATGTTAATCTTTGTATTGTAAGTATAGTTCAAATTAAAACTTCCCCTTGCTTTAAGCTTGCTTAAAGCCTATACCTTTTATGGAATGAACAGTCTCTGCATAGTTCTTAAAATAAATACAGTATGGGGGGAACCCTTTTGCATGAAGGATCGTTAGAAATTGTTTCCAGACAGGAAGTTTCTCCTGGAATGAAGGATATTAACTTTGGATAGCAACCACTTTGGGGGAACGGGTGTGATAAGCCAAAGGAATTTAGATTATTCACCATCCTCTGTGCTGAAGTGTTACTGACTCAGTAATATTGAGAAATTGGAAACGTAATTAAGAGAGGAACATACTATTTTATCTCGAATTGATTTTGTTGATTGATGAGGGTTGAAAAGAAGGATCATAGTTTGATTGATAGGGAAAGGCAAAAGAAAAGAGATAGGGTAAGGGAAAAGAAAAAGGAAAAGATGATAGATCTGGTCTTGAGAAGGTACAGGGGTTTCAGCCCAACTCGTGTTAATTTGTGTTCGTTTTGAGTTTGACTCGGCTATTTATCGTAATTTCTGTTCGTTTTGAGTTTCATTTATTTATTGATAGTGATTTGTGGTAGTTTCACGCTTGGAAGATTATTTGACTCTATTTATGCTCATTCTTGGCTCTTTAATTTTCTTTGAAAAACTTGTCTTGTCGAGAAAAGATTTTTTTAATTAATTTCTGTGTTTTTTACTGGCATAGTCTTCTATAAGAATCCATAGTATGGGTTGCTATTTATATGTTGGAGAAAATTTTTCAACAATTTTTAATCCCAATACAAACAATATTTTTTAATTTAATTTTATAGCTTCTGAAAATAACCTGAACATTAAAACTTAATATCATTCCCGTAAGATTCTATCTATGCTCTTTGACAACCAGGACACACTTGCGCTCTTTTTGTTTATTTAAATTGTAAGAGCAGAAGTAGTGATAGTAGTATCCCAAAAGTTTCAAATTAATACCCCCAGTCGTTCTCTATAATATTGCTCAGGTGTCTTATTGGCAACCATTTAACACAATGCCATTTGATTTATTTTTAAAGCAACATTCAGTTTTAAAGCATAATGGGCCAGTTGCATAATTGTTGGGGGTTCACATGCCTAATATCCCTAAAGACTTAATTGCTGGATCTTTCCACTATACTGAAGAAAATGACTCTCAAAATTTTGACTGGATACATTAGGAAAATGAATGGGCTTGAGAGAAGGGCTGCTTGTCCTCCAATCTCTTGTTACTCTCAAAAAGGGCACCTGACACTCGTGCTGTAATTGGAGTGCAAGGGGGAGGACTTCTCTCTTCATATATGTAGTAAAACATTTTAAACAAGTAAAACAAATTAAAATATTTTAAATGTATTTTGTTTTCTGTAAAGTTCAAATCATGTCCTGGTCTTGAGAAGGCATGGGGGTTGTCAGCCCTACTCATCGTAACTTTTGCTCGTTTTGAGTTTGACTCGGCTATTTATTGTATGATTTAAATACACAAAATAGGTTTAATATGTTTTAACATTTTCAATTCTAAAAAATAAAAAAAATCTCAAAACGTTAAGGAATATATATCAGTATATGTACACTAAACTGACAATTCACATCTATTTTTTTCAGTAAAGCGCAAATTCTGTTCTGGTCTTGTGAAGGTATGGGGGTTGTCAAAGACACAATTTCCAGATCTTTCAACTAAACTAAACAAAATGGCTATCTCAAAATTTTGATTATATGTGTTTTGGGAATTGATGGGCATGGGGGGAGGGGCTTGTTGCCCTCTAATCACTTTTTACTAATAAAAAGGGCAACTATTCCTTTCAGTTTCCAATCGAATGAACCCTTTTCGAAGTTTCTATGACAACAATATGTCATCTCAAAATTTCCATCAGATACATTTTGGGAAAATACGAGGTTTGGGGAGGGGGAGGGAGGGGGGTTGATCCACGCTTCGATCATTCTAAATCTGAAAAAGCACGCTAGAACTTCTGATTATTAATCCAACAAGCCCCTTCCGAAGTTTATACGATCACCCTTTCTTTATATAACTTGTATGCATCCAGGGCATAACTTACAACCCTTGCCCTGAGGGTTCTTGGGGGGGGTGTATCATCCTAAAAGCTATTATATCCGGTACCTTCAGTTACGTTGAAGAAAACGGCTATCTCAAAATAGTGATTGGATGTGTTTGGGGAAATTGTGGGTATGGGAGGGGGGTTAGATGCCCTCCAATAACTTTCGACTATTAAAAAGAGCATTGGCCCTTTCAATTTCAAACCGAATAAGCTGTTTTCGAAGTTTCTACGACAACAAATGGGCATCTAATTTTTTTCAGATGAATTTCAGGAAAATACGAGGTTTGGGGGGGGGGGGTATTCACACTCCGATCAACCTGAGTCTTAAAAAGGGCACTATAACTACTGATTACGAATCCAATGAGCCACCTTCGAAGCTTTCACGATCACCCTTTCTATATATATACCTTATATGCCCCAGGGTATAGTCTGCAACTCTTACCCTGAGGGCTGCGGGGGAGTTGTCATCCTCATAATTTCCAGATCTTTCAATTGTGTTGAAAAAATGGATATCTCAAAAAAATTTGTGTGTGTTTGGGGAAATGGTGGGTGTGGTAGGGAGGCTAGTTGCCCTCCAATCACTTTTGACTATTAAAAAGGGCACTGGGTGTTTCAATTTTCAATCAGATGAGCTGCTTTTGAAGTTTCTACGACAACAAATGGTCATCTCAAAATTTCTATCTGATGCATTTTGGTAAAATACGGGTTGTTGGGGTGTCCACCCTCCGATCACTCTGAGTCTTAAAAATGGCACTAGAACTTCTGATTACGAATCCAATGAGCCCCCTTCGAAGTCTATACGATCATCCTTTCAATATATACCTTATATGTCCCCAGGGCGTAATTTACAACTCGCCTCGAGGGCCGTGGGGGAATTTTCATCCTTTAAGACATAATTTCTGGACTTTTCAATTACGTTGAACAAAGTGGCTGTCTCAAAATTTTCTTTGGATGTTTTTGGGTTAATGGTGGGAGTGGGAGGGGGGTTAGCTGCCCTCCAATCACTTTTGACTGTTAAAAAGGGCACTGGCCCTTTCAATTTCCAATCGAATGAGCTCTTTTTTAAGTTTCTATGACAGCAAATGGCCGTCTCAAAATTTCTGTCAGAAGCATTTCGTGAAAATACGAGGGGGGGGGGTATCCACCCTCCGATTACTCTGAATCTCAAAAAGGGCTCTAAAACTTCTGATTAGCTAGGGTGAATACAATCACCTTTTCTATATATACTTTATGTGCCTCCAGGGCATAATTTAAAACCCTTGCTCTGAGGGCTGGGGGATGGCATCCTCAAAGATATAGTTTCCGGATCATTCAACTACGTTGAACGTAATGGCAATCTCAAAATTTGTATTGAATGTGTTTGGGGAAATGGTGGGAGTGGGAGGGGATTAGTTGCCCTCCGATCAAATTTGACTATTAAAAATGGCATTAGTCCTGTCAATTTCCAATCGAATGATCCCCTTTCGAAGTTTCTACGACAACTCCTTCGTTATGAAGTGCCCTGGTCCAACCTCCCCCCCCCCGCAAGAAAAATAAACATCGCTCTTTACTTAGGCAGCACTATTGTTTTGCCTATGGTTGGATCTGTCTGGACCTATTTACGAAGGCTGTACCAAACAAGCGTCTAGATAATACTGCAATAGTGTTTTGGGCGGCTATACAGCCAGTTGTATCTATGCTTGGGTTATATCGTTTAGACATTCTTTTGTGACACATTTGCTCAGGATTTGACGTATTTGATGTCCCTAAACAAGATACATGAAGAGTCCCTAGTATATTCCCCTCTTCTTTCTTTACCCCTTTATATACTGCTGTCTCAAACATCCATTTTTTTTGCTGTAAGAAAAATTATGTACCCAGATCTGTTTTTTTTTTAGCACCTTGAATCTTTTTAAGATTGACATTTTTAACATGACAATTAGTATTGATGGTGTTAATTTTAAATTTGTCTCCTGTCATGGAAAGGTATTGTATTAATCTTAAGCATGGGCACCTAAATTCTAGCTTAATGGACTTGGGTCATGCGAACTAACAGACATCTGTCTCCATTGATCAGTTGGTTGAAAACTATCCACCAAAAGAACCTTGCCTGTTTTGTTGGTTCATGTATTTTGAATGTAACGCTTTCGACTCGGCTAAGTGCCGATAGAATATTAGTCCTGTCAAAATGGCATTTTTCTTTTCAAAGTGACATTTTTCTTGTCAAAATGGCCTTCTTTTACTACAAATGTTTGATAATCTGTCAGAATAGTCTAAGTCAGTGGTTCTCAAACTTATTAGGCACTGTACCCCTTTTTACCCACAACACACTATATGTTCCCCTTCTCTGTTACCAGTACTAAGTAAACTATAGTTAGAATATAAAAAAATTGCCAGTCCTTGAATTAAAGGGTTGTTTTTTTTTTCGTTTGCCGCCCACATACCCCCTAAAAAATGTTGCGTATCCCCGTACCATAGTTTGAGAACCACTGGCCTAAGTAATAAACACATGGCAGGCTATTTGGTTCTCTGTTAGACAACCAAATTGTCTTTCGATTTTCGTATTAGGAGGGGGGTATCTATGTATATGGAAAAGGACTGTTCTCATGTTTCTTTTTGGTTTCAGAGTGACACAAGTTATAGACATGCAATTTTGTTGACTGTTTCTTTTTTTTGGGGGGGGGGAGAGGGGTCAAACCAGCCCCCTTCTATATTACGGCTTTGGATTCAAATTACGAATGCTAGAAACTTGAATTTTTCTCCTATCATGTTTATCTTGAGTGAGAATTTAACAAATCTAGGTCATGAGAACTAAAAGAGCGAATTATTTTCTATTCATTCTAGGAATTACCCTACTGGATAAACTTGTATTTTCTGCTGGTTTACATATTTTGTCCTATTACACACCTGACTCAGCTCGTTAAAGGGATTGTTTTTCTAAATTCTTGTTGGGCAAATTATCCGTGATGTCACATAGCATTGTTAGGATTAACTTGACTCAGCAATAATCGCAGTATGGGGTCTGCTGCTGAATAGTGTTCAAAAAGGAAAACGTCAAGTCGAGCAAGATTTGAATGGGATAGCTGGAAGATTATTTTTCCTCTTTCCAAATTTGACAGTGCGCATTGTCTAGAGTAGGCCCTACACGGTTAAGTGGCTTGATCAAGCGATTCCGTTGATCAATTGACGTTTGCTTCAGTCAACCCTTCAATCTTGATCTAAATACCTTTTCCAATCAGCTTATGATTTGTGTCATGGAGTACCTGATTTTAAATTCTAGTGCAGACCTGGCCTTTCTTGCCTTGACTTTGGTTGTCCGTAAGCGGACAACCAAATAAAGTTAATAGAACCAAATAAAGTTAATAGAAAAAATAAAAAATAATAAAAATAATAAAAGTTATTATAAAAAAAGTTATTAATAAAAAAAAGAAAAGTATTAATAAAAAATATAAATAAAAAAATAAATATAAATATAAATAAATATTATTTATAAAATTATAAATATTATAAAATAAATATTATTATTTAATTATATTATTTTCAATATTATTATTTAAATATTATTTATAATATTATAAAATAAATAAATATATAAATATAAATAAATATTTATTTATATTATAAATATAAATAAATATTTATTTATATTATAAATATAAATAAAAATATAAATAAATAAATAAAATAAAGTATAACAAAAGTTATTAATAAAAAAAGACAAATAAAGAATAATTAATAAAAAAAGAAAAAATAATAAAGTTAATAGAACCAAATAAAGTTAATAGAACCAAATAAAGTTAATAGAAAACGTTGTTAATCTAAGGCCCATAATACGCTTGGTGTTTTTTTTTTTTTTGTTTTTTTTTACCAAGCGTTTCTTAGAGATGTATTGGATAGCATTGGGACTTGTACATTGGGTGGTAAAAAAAAACGTTTGTTAAGACATACGCCGACGGTAGCAATGCAGCCTTTTATATTAACACCTACGCCAAGATGGTGGCCTATGGAACTAAATCCATGCGTATACACTTAGCGTTTTTAAATGCTGACGACTGTTAATGAGAGAGTGTATTTATAGAGAGTATATCATAAAAAAAGTGGAACTCATAAATAAATTTGTTTTCATGGGAAGGGAGATTACTATTGGAAAAAAACTATATAATTTGATTAGGAAGTTCTCAGAAATTCAAGGAAGTTTCAATTGCCAGGGGGTTGGGCCCAACCCCCCGCAGATGTTTGAGTTACTTCTCTTCAAATTTACGACTGGAATGTTTGTCCATTGAGATTGTAGATAAAAACCAGTGCCATCTTTACTTGGTGTTAGGCATTGATAGGTGGTACTACAGTCGCTCAATGCCAAGCCATGGGTCAAAATTGATGCGCGGTAATAGCTTAGTACATGTAATAGACACACCTTCTGTTAGGAATTACGCATCGTTTGTTAATTTAGTCCTCATGCATAAGATAAATACACTGTGAATTTGTTGTTTTTAGGCTTAGTACATATATATTTAAGTACGGTCTAATTAAAATCTGCGTATAACTACCACTAGGCAGTTCGGAACGAAACCACAGGACTCGCAATTTGATCCGACCAAACTTGACCAGACTTGAGGACTTACGATTCAGACTTGAACTGTGATGACTGGAAAAATATTCTTGGGAGACTATTGCGTTTGTCGCATGTGCTTTATAGGCACCAATTAGGTGAGGGGAAGCAATTGTCCGCCTATATGTTTAAAAATTAATTTTGGTAATTTCATTTAAAAAAAAGAAGAAAAAAGTAGAGAATGTCCCACCAAAAAATCCAAAATAATACTTGATTTTTAGGACAAAAGCAAAACGCAGGATATACTTTAGATTATGTTTAGTTTGATAAAATCATATTCACCTACCCCAGAAAGGGACCCACCCTCTCCTAACTTGAGGTTGGTTAGGACTACCCTCCAGAAATTTCAACAATTAGCTGCCCAAAAAATGAACGTTTTTGTATCCCCCTCCGCTTAGGTAAATTCATCCAATCCACATCCCCTCACAATTTGAGGTTGGTCAGAAATACCATCCAGAAACGTTAAAATTAGTGGCCTGAAAATACACGTTTTTTTTTAAATATTGCCTTCTAGAGAAAATTATCTTGTCCTCTTCCCCAAGGGTTAGAATAAATTAGCTTAAACCATGCAATTCATAGATTTATTTTATTGTTCTGTTTGAGATACATAAAAATTTATTAACTAAAAAAAAAAAAAAAAAAAAAAAAAAAAAAAAAAAAAAAAAAAAAAAAAAAAAAAAAAAAAAAAAAAAAAAAAATGCCTATAAGGTGTACGACTCGGCATGTTTGGCTTTATGTTAGTTAGTGGTTCTCTTAGTTGAGTTTCAGTTTTTATACACTTTTGCGTTGTTTCTGTTTATATGATTTTTGCGATTAAAAATGAACATGAATATGGTATATAAATAATTTCTGAGACCACAGTGACTAATCATGACGAAATAAAAAATCTCAAAGAGAAGAAGAACGAGGACTGTTACCCTTTCACCGTTATTGAGAAAGGGTCATCATATTTTAGTTTTGTTCCAAGGTTTGGTTTTGTATATTTTTATCAGTTTTATTCTGCATTGAGGAAGGTCAAGCGGAGGTCTTGGCCGAAATATTTGCATAATTTTTAATTTCTTCACTGGCTGTTTATTGTTCTCATTCTTCTTTTCTCTGCGATGTTGTGTTTTATAATATGGTATATAAAGTTTTTTATTTTTTCAGACATCGAACAAAATATTGAACAGGAGGAACAGAAGAACAATCCAAATGCTGATTTGAGGATTCGTAAAACGCAGCATTCGACATTGTCGAGGAAGTTTGTTGAAGTGATGACAGAATACAATAAAACTCAAACTGACTACAGGGAAAGATGCAAAGCTCGTATCCTTCGACAACTAGAAATTAGTAAGAAATAGCACATTTTAATATCAATTTTTTCATTGTTTTAATTTTTATGTTTTCTAAACTTTTTTTTTAGATATTTGTATTTTAGGGACTTACATTTTTAGGTACTTCCCTTTCCTGGACTTTAGAAAGAAAGTCTCTGTTTAATCATAAAATCCGAATTCACACTTGCTGATAAGTAAGTTTCATTAAAACTGAATGTCTCTAGCTCTTGTACAAAGGGGGAGAAATTAAAGGGTTTTTCTTAGAGTTTCGGGATATAAATAGCATTTTTTGAAAAAATAAAAAAAATTTGGGAAATGTCGGCTCTTGTTCTTGTGCTGTTTATTCGAAACTCTTATATGAGCTCTACAAACTATGGCAACACCACCCCATCAATCTTGAATAGTTGTTTCAGACAAACTAAAGAGTTTATAGTTGACAAAATAGGATGATGCTTTGAAGCAGTGGTTCTCAAACTTAATTGGACACTGTACCCCTACTAACCCACAAAATATTTTAGGTACCGGGTTCTCAGTACTAAATAAATTATAGCAAAAATTTAAATAAAATTACCAGACCTAGAGTTAAAGGGTTGTGTTTTTCTTTGTTGACCGAACGTGTACTCCCTAAAAGTATTTGCATACCCCCAAGGGACTTGCATACCAGTTTGAGAATCACTGCTTTAAAATGTCAAATCTAAGGCCGTATCCAAGATTTCTGTTTGGGGTGGGTGCAAACTTTAAAAAACGCTTCAAAATTTAATCATATGCATATTTGTCTTTTTTTTTTTTAGTCGGACAATTTTTTTTTTTGGGGGGGGGGGGCTCAAACCCCCAAACTCTCTTAGGTACGGCCTCGGGCGAATTCCTTAAGAGCATTTTATTCCAGATATTAGCAGTGTTGGCAATCTTGAAAAAAACGTCTCCTCTTGTCAACTACGATTGAAATTTGTATTTTTTCCATCTCCTCGAAACCAACAAAATTTGTTTGCATTTTTTTATTACAGTCGTTTCTAGACCCAGTTTAGTACTATTGCACTTTATTACAGTCCCAGTATAGTCTCGGGCGCCCTACTTGTCTCCTTTCCCCTTGCCAGCTATTTTGCCTAAAGCTATTGACTAGGAATTTTTGTCAGGAATTTATTCCACATAGACTCAGCTGCGTAATTTAAAAGAAAAAAAAAGAAAAATCTGTTTGATTCATTTGTTTCTGAATAGAGAATTTTGTAGGTTTCAAAATGCCATAGAATAATTTGTGCATTGAATTTCTAACAGTTTTGTAGGCAAAGGATCGAGGAATTAAAGCATTTGAGGGAAAAAGGGAGCTTCCAAGTATTTTAGAAACCAAATATCCTACGAGAAAACCTATTGAGCTAGCTTTTTTTTGAATTTAAGGGATGAAAATCTGTCCCCTTTCCTTAAAGATTATCACATAATGCCTTTTGAATTATCGAAGCTGAGCTGGTAATCGAATTGATTTGGTTACAGACTTCAAACGGTTGATGCTTAAGAGTCTGCAAACTTTGTAAAGAGTATTCCAGCACCCAGAGTTAATTTATACACACTTGGAATTCTAAAAAAGAGCCTCTTGATATTCAAAATTGGTAATTTGCAACCTTTAGATATTGACACTGTCAACCAGTCTCATATTTGTTAATAAACTATGTATTTACCTTAGTTCCCATCTGGTAGGAAGAGGGGGGGGGGGTGAAGCTGATCGTTAATTCTTATAGGACTTAAATGGGGGCTGACGGTCAGTCTTATCCCACCAGAGATTCCTTCGATGAATCAACTTGAATTCAAAATACGAGCCTCTGACGTTCAAAACTTGTAACTTACGACCTTTATTGAATCGCTTCCTGCTGTTGACACTTCCGCCTGTTGTTGAAACAGGAAATCCCATTGACTCTTAAGTTGTTGTTTCGGTTATGCCTTCTGGGCTATATGCCCTTTGCATACGTAAGAGAAGTCAAGTCAGTGCTTCCTCGAAGAATTTCTTGACTGTCAGTCTTACCCATCAGAGATTCCTTCTATGAATCAGCTTGAATAAAAAATATGAGACTCTGTCATTCAAAATTTATAACTTTATTGAATCGCTTCCTGCAGTTGGACTTTTGCTTGTTGTTGAAACATCAGTTGTTGTTTCGGTTATGCCTTCTGGGCTATATGCCCTTTGCATACGTAAGAGAAGTCAAGTCAGTGCTTCCTCGAAGAATTTCTCGACTGCCAGTCTTACCCATCAGAGCTTCCTTGGATGAATCAGCTTGAATTAAAAATATGAGACCCTGTCATTCAAAATTTGTAACTTACGACCTTTATTGAATCGCTTCCTGCTATTGTACTTCTGCTTGTTGAAACAGGAAATCCCATTGACTGTCAGTTGTTTTTGTTATGTCCTCTGGGCTATACACCCTTTGTATACGTAACAGAAGTCAGGTCAGTGCTTCTCCGAACTATTTCTTGACTTTCAGTCTTACCCCATCAAAGATTTCCCGATGTGGATGAATCAGTCACTATCAACTCGTTTTTGATTACATCAATTTTGATTGTTGACCGAGAAGGGCTTTTCAACAAGGACTCTTCTCATTGGATGGGAAAAATACTAATGTTTGTCCAACGCTTGCAGAGCTCTCTCTTCAATTTGGGGGTATAATCTATTGACGAAGTAGATTAAAATGGGGAGAACAGTTGGGCACAAAAAAACTAAAATTTTATTTTTTTACCACTTGAAAAAGAAAAACTGTGCTGTTTGGATGTTTGTGAGAGCATAAATGAAAATGAAAAAATTTAACACTTTCAATTTAGGCAAGAGTTTGTCCACAGGGTCTTAAAGTTTTATTCAAAATTTTTATTTATTTATTATTTTTGGTTTTTCTAACCATTAAAAAATAATCTACATAATTTAGATTTTCCAGGTAGGCTTCTTTACCTAAAGATCAATTACAATTTCTACTAATCACATTTTTACATTTCTACATTTTCTACTAATTTCTAGTAATTGCAACTTACTAATTTCTACTAATCAATAGCACTAAACTGGTATGGAAAAAGTTCCAAAGCTGCCAGTTACAGAATTCAACAGAATTCCAAAAGCTGTAGCCACTTTAGCAGCACAATTTGTCTTTTGGCAGCTTTTCCTTGAGCAGAAGTATTTTCATACGTAAAAATGGAATTTTCAATCAAAATCTGCCAACACATTTGAAAACTTCCATGCAGCATTGCCACTTTGCTGGCCCGCTTTTTGCACAGTGGGCACTAAAGTTAATTAAAGCTATGTATGCAAAATTAGCAGATAAACTTGATATTTTCTCACTAATAAATAAAAAGGAAAATCTGAAATTTTTTGATGAAATTCGTAATTTTGAAAGCAGTGAAAGAAAACTTATCTGCTAAACCTCTAGAATTCAAACGTCGCTATTTTTCCATTTATTAGGCCCTCAAAGAAAAAAAAAGTTTAGGATTTTAGCAGGCATTGTTTTTCGCCTCTTTTGAAAAGATTTACTTCTATAAAAAATTCCGACATCCATACATAGTATATTTGAAACAAAATCATTAAAACCACGTATCATTAAATATTTACTCACAAAAAAAATGTTATTTAAGAAAAGTTGGTAACTTCTCAGCTTGAGACAAAACCGAAATTATTTAATAGAAAATTAATTGATATATTTTAGCCTTTTAATTTGAAATTTGGATCTTTTCGGTTTTCGAGTTTATCGAAGTTTTCAAAATGTGCTCAAGTTTTCGAAAAGTTTTCGAAATTGTGCTCAAAAAGTAAAAAAAAAAGATTCTGGACATACTATGTGTCTATTGGTCGCCTCAAAATGTTTTTCTCCATAAAATGTTGGTTTCTGTTTGGTTCTAAAAATCGCAGTTTCAAGCCAAAATTAATGAACCCAGTTTGAACCCTGTAGGTTGTCCCTGGGTGTATGTTAATTTTCTAACAATTTTATTGACAAAGAGAAAGGAATTAAATCACTTAACGGAAAAAGGGAGCTTCCAAATATTTTAGAAACCAAAATCATTTAATGGAAGAAGGGAGTTTCCAAATATTTTAGAAACTATATACCCTCGAGAAAACCTATTGAGCTAGCTTTTTTGTTTATTTAAGGGATGGAAATTTGTCCACTTTCCTCAAAGATTATCACATAATGCCTTTTAAATCATCGAAGCTGGGCTAGTAATCAAATTGATTTGGTAACAAATTTAAATTATTGATGGTGCAAAACATCCAGGTCGCGTTACTTCATAGAAAATCTTTTTGACACCCCTAGGAGAGTCTAAAAGGAAGTGAATAGAGTTCCCATTATCTATCTAGCATTTCCTTTTTCGTCAGCAATATCAGCAACCGCGTCACCAAATGGATTTCCCATAGAACAGTGCAGGTCCATTTTGGGATCCATGAATCATTAAATCTTTACTCCCAAAGAAAAATATCATTTAAGAAAATTTGGGAACTTCTCAGCTTGAGACAAACCGAAATTATCTAATGGAGAAATAATTTATATATATTTTAGCCTTTTAATTTGAAATTTAAATTTTTCGGTTTTCAAGTTTATTGAATTTGTTTCTTTTTTTTTTCTACTAATATTACTAATAATTGGGGAGTCAACTAAGATAAGTCTTTATGTTTATATTATCTTTTTGTAATCTATAATAATTTTATAAAATATATTCAATGTAATATATAATAAGTAATTATATTAGGCACATATGTACTGATATAAATCTTTATATGATATTTATCCTTATGAATTTCTCATTAAAAAAAATCCAGCAAATCAACCTCCAACCTGAATCTACCTTATATTACTTTAAAAGAAAAAAAAAGGATAGATTTTTTTAAGGTTTTCAATAAAAAAACTATCTCAAAATAATATTGGTCGCTTATTTTATAGACAAAAGCTACACAAGTGATAAATGGGCACTTTCTTGGTATCGCTCAGTAATTGTATACATGTGTATATAGATGAAGTGGTAACAGGGCTCGTTAATATACAATTTGTATTTTTCAATAAAAGCTTAGAACCTAGCGAAGACAAATATTGCCTGTATAATTTGGTATTTGACGTGTACCCTAGGAAACTTTTCTAGTGAATTGATATGAAACTTATGAGGCCACTCAAAAGTAAAAGCTTTTATTAATAAAAGCGTGGCACAAAAGTAGCTATATCTCGTGAAAAGACGGGAAAGAGGAAATATTTTAATTGTGATATATATACCTGTTTACTTAAAATTCCTTTCCTCTTCAAAAAAGTGAATATTTTTCCTAGGATTAAACCTTTTCCCAAGACCTCGGAAAGAATGTTTAATGATGTGCCCTCCTTTAGCTGGGAGGGTAGGTTTTCAGACACACGTATAAGATGTATACCTTCAAAACTGTACACTACCCTCTAGATCTTTGTGGTTTTAACTTAATCTCTCATAATTTTGATTCAAGTTGTTCTTGTCGAATCTGTGCCTCTTGGCTCGACTCAATTCTCCTACTAACTTGGTGCCAGGGTCGAGAGAGGAGACACTATCCTCCTCCAGTAAACCCGGTCTTGAGGTGCCGTGGGTGCATCTTCAGGCCTTATCCTTTCATTATTTAGAAAATAACGTAGACAATCGAACCATCTTGCTCTTGTTCGACTGCGTGGTCGTTTCCATCCAGAGACCATAGGGTTAAAACCATATACGATGTGACAAGGGGTTTCTTCTGGTATTCAGTGAAGGTGGCCGTACCATTTCAGTGTACCTTGCGCAACTTGCAGGGAAATTGGAATCTTTGTTTTACGGGACAGGAGGTTGGTGTTGCTGATAAAGCCGTACCAACGAAGTTGCACTTTTCTGGAGTCCTTTAATCTGTGCCTCCTCTCCAAAAAAGTCAATAATTTTCATGGGATTAAACCTTTTTCCCAAACCTCGGACCGAATGATTAATGATGTGCCTTTTATTAGCTGGGAGGGTGGGTGTTCAGATACAGGCATAGGTTGTAGACCTTCAAGCATAATTTTGATACAAGTCGTCTTTTTGAATCTTTGATTTCTCTGAAAAAAATTCAGGGTTTTGTGCCTAACGGCAAAATTTTTTTCTAATCAAGAGAGGCGCCTTAAATCAATTTTTGGAATCCTTTTAATCTCGCAGGGGAGAACCTCCTTTTTTCTCTTGCACGTAGGTATAAATACTAGTGACAAATAACTGTGGGTGGCAACCCTGAGTCAGTCTTAATTAGTATTTATTTAATTAGTTAATTTTTAAATAAGCAGTTGTTCAATTAATTATCATAATTATTTATTTAATTATCTTAAGTTGTTTAGATGGCTGCATTGCAATAGTTTTCCATTTGAAAAAAGTAGAATTACTCTCTGAGACCGCCCATCGCAATGTTTGGAATGACGAATGTTTGTAGCGTCGAGGGACCGCTTTCGTTTATATTTCTGCAGTATCCTTGAAATTCTAATAAACTATAAAATAGAGCCTAGTTTATTGTCACATTTGGGAAAGTTACTAGCAATTTTATAGGTGGAGCTAGAGACATAAATTATTCAACGAGACTTGAAAACACGGTTTCTGAACACAATCGATGGTCATTGCCAAAGTAAGACAGCATTAAGTTTGAGCATCTTCTCCTTAAGTCGCAAACTGTCTGTTCAACATTAGTGAAGTTTCAGTAGATCAATGGTTCAAACTCAGACAAGGAAAGGCACTTTCATCGTATTCACTTTCAACCCTTTTCTCCTCCAATACATTGACTTATTGTGAAGAGTGGTGTAACTTCTTCCAAATCCTGGGGCAGGGGCAAAGTTAGAACCCAAGTCAACTGAAAATCAATGTGAAAAATGAGCCATATGGTACCGTAAAGCCAAAGGTATATTAAAGAAAACTGATCGGTTTCTGTAACAAATAATATATAGAATATAAAAAAAAACTAATAAAAATTAACATATAAATAAAAAAGAAAGACAGAAGGAGAAATGAAGACTGTTTTCCTACTTTCAAAAATCAATCAATCAATTTATTGATACTAAAAGAAAAAAATATTACAAAAGTAAAGCGGTTACTAGGCCCAAGAAGCTTTGCTTGTAATGGACCACAGAGAACAAGAATAAAACACTATTATAATATATATACAAAAAAAAAGACAAGGACATTGAAAAGGATTAATAAAGAAAGAGAAAAATTATTGAATTGGAAAGACCCGACGAAATAATGCCTTTGCAGAAAGAAAAAGAGGAACATCCGAAGGGATGGAGCTCCATAATAGAATTGATTGACATACTGGAGACCTCTAGGCTGCTCTAGAAGATCGTTTTGGTAAAATAAAGCGTCAAGAAGAATTATGTGAAGAAGAAAAGTACCTACCTCAGCCTGTCCGTGAGAAAAATTGCTGCAAGAGTGGTGGGAGAGTACCTAGAAATGCAGAATGCGCAAAATAAAGCGTACTTTTATCTATAATATGATCCAGTGGAGCTATTCCAGTATCGTTATAAAGATCAGAGTTATTAACTTTAGTAATTAAAATAGATCAGTACTTGAATGAGGCCTTAACCCTACTCATCCATCCAATTACATAGGTCAAACAGCACAACCACACACAATCAACCACAAAGAATAATCCATGGACAGGCAGTTGTGTCGTAAGTAGTCATAAACCGAATATAGACGACATATAGACGAAAAGCATATGACGATATATACGTAAGTCGTCTTGTACCGAATCTTTAAAACAATAAATAAGACAAACAGTTCAAAAGCGACCACCCAACATAAGGGCTCATCAGGAGAATACACACTTGATGATAGTCTATCATTCATCCTAGGGCAGAACTAAGGTAGATAGATATGCAGTAAGGGTATCTTAATTTTTGTTGATTTTATCCAGATGAACAGGGTATTTTGACCAATCCTCGAAGGTTGGAATTCAACCCTGACCTGCATCTCCTACTTGTTTGCGATTATGTTTCTCGTGGTCCAGTGAATGGGGAGAGGAATAGCCGCGGAAAGTGTAGTTTACTTAGGGTGCTTTGCTTTTAGTGAGTTGGAAGAACAACCGTGTATAACATTAAAGAGGTACCTACATTTTCTTTCTTTAGGTTTTTGTAGATGGAAGCTGATCAGTTAGTCCACCTTATTTCTTGATTAGAAGTCCATAGCTTCCTAGGAAATGCAGTAGATATAGCAGTATAAAGTTGCCTGAAGGTTTTTACTTCCATGTGAAGTAAATAATTTAGCGACAAGCTTACAGATCTAACTTCCACCGAAAGGACGAGATACAGTGGATTAATCAGTTTGAGATCTTTCCGATCGCCAAGCTAGAACTGTGATAATTTTCTTTTTCTTAGAGAATGACCTAAACTTGCTAAAAATGACAAATTTTTTCCCTTTTTATCTATTTTAACACGTTTTTCAATCTAAAAACGTGAAACAAATTTTAAATACCTGATTTGAAATACAAAACCAAATTTTGGCTATTGAGTGATAGCAAAATTATCGTCTTAATTAATAAACATTAATTTTCTTAACGTCTTAAGTAAAAATAAATAAAAATTAAGTTAATAAATATTAAAAAACGTGAACAATGAGCATAGCAAAATTTGCTTGGTGAACATTCTGCAACTGAAAAATTTGCTCGCTGTGTCGAACTGTTGGTCTTGACAAGCTGTACGTATAAAGCGACCCATGTTAATAGTAACCGGAAATCTAAAAAACGGAATGTTAGAATCGGCATATATCTTACCGTGAATGTCCGAAATTTGCTTTTCTCTGCTTAGATTGAATTAGCTTTGCGAGTCAGCTTTTTCAGTCTTATGCAAGCTATGATGGTAAAAGTTAAAGTTAGGTTATGTTAAATTAGGTTACAAATCTGAAATGGGTTAAAAATCTAACCTTGCCTAACATGTCATCATCATCAAATCTTGCATTAAATTGAAAACCTGACTGGCAACGCTGACTTAATCCAAGGAAAAAATGAGATATGGAATGAATGGTCGACGTCGGTGAACGTCGACATTCAACAATTTCGGATAATCACGTATACATCAAACAAATGACATATACATCAAAAGAAATCTTCATTTTATGCTTATATTGAATATTCAAAGTCTATTGCTTGTAAAGTCACCCTTTACAAGTTATTAGCATAAGAATCAGCGTAATTTCAGGAAGAGGGAGAAAAGGCCATTTAAAAGTAATCCAGTCTTGATGAAATTTGCCACGTCAAGCTGTAGATAACCAAGAACGTTTTATCAAAGACATGTCTTATGGTTGAACTAAACTTAATTTATTGAAAGAATTCCTGACGAAATAGCCATAGATATTCCAGTAAAATGTCATTTCACTTGTTGATGATAATCTATTATCCATCCTAGGGCAGAACTAAGGTAGATATGCATGGAGTAAGGGTTCACGAGTCGATAAAAATTTTGGGTGGGGAGTTCAAACAGGGCAATCTATCAACGCTGATAGATTTCTGCACGGCGGGAATATGCACGGGGTAATAATTTCTGCACGGGGTATATGTTCGCGGAGGGAAACAGCGATTAGAGATTCAAGGAGTACCTCATGAACCAACAATCATAGTAAATAGTAGCGAAAAATGAAACTACAGCCGCGACAGTTTCTTCAGTGGTTTGAAGATATATTATCAAATTCACGAGCATAATTACGCGTTAGTTTACGAATCGCTGGTAGGAAACTACTTACCGTTCAGCGCAATGTCAAATTTAAAAAACCTGAATCATCAACATAAGTAAGATTACAAGCAAAAGGATGTCTCAAGAACAGGCCTATTTACCGATGTAATGAATATCGCTTGACCATCAAGAGAAGGAAGCGAGTGTTATCGATTTGAAGCAGAAATTTCCGATCAAAACGCATTGAATTACTTTTGAGAAAGTTGACAACGATCTGATTATCACGTAGGCTTATTATAGATTCTGTTACCGCACTCACCAAAGTATGGTTCGAAACTGTGGTTTCTAAAGACAAGTACAGCCTAGAAGAACACCATCTCCGCAACCCTCATAGTCTTACTGGAACCAACGCTCAAATGAATCAATAGCGAGTTGAATTCTACAATTGTTACGTATTTGAAGTATCACGGTACTATGAGCTTCTTTTCTGAGGATTCCTGTGAGTGCTAAGGGTAACATTATTCTGAAATACCCCCCCCCAAAGTAAAATTGAAATTGTGGATATTTCTTTTTCGATATATTTCTAATCTCCCAGGAAAAAATCCTCTGATATCATCTGTCATTGCTATTGGGTGTAGGATGTGCCTGTTTTCCTAGTCAGGAATTGTCGAAGAGTTACGGTATTTATCAGTAATGCTAATTCAATTCCATGTATAAAAGTCCTTGACTTGGAAAATTTCGAGATTTGCTTTATCTCTTGCGCTTTGTGAATGATAGCTTCCTTTTTTTGATGATTTTTATCAATGAGAGCATCACCGAATTAAGTCTATAGATTGCATCGAAACATAATTGAAGTTTTCAAAAACTGATTTTTATCAAGGTAGTGAGGAATTCCAAAATAGGTGTTTACCCCTTTCTCCCTCCGAATCCTTTTTCTGTCTCCCTCTATCTCACCCTATTTTTCTCCTTGCCTCCGTCCATCTCTTCTTGCCCCTGTCCATCTCTCTCTCTCTACCTTCCTCTCTCCTCATTCTCTCACTCTCTCCTTTCTCTTTCCCCCTCTCTACCTCTCCGTCTCTCTCTCGCTCTCTCTCTTTCCCCTCTGTAGGTATCACTGATAAAAAGGTGGATTATGTAATAATCATGTTTTTTGTTCTTCCTGCAAACTACAAACTCTAAATTTTCTAATTAGCCTACTGCCCTGGGCTGTCGACCGCTGACAGCCAAACTTGTCTTTCTTAATGGAATGGTGTCTTTTTAGCTTTCTAAAAGTCTTGGTTGTACTTTCATAAATACTTTCTAAAGTTAAACTCGCTATATATGAGAATTTTAAGCCACATGAAGAAAAGACAGAGCAAATATTTCGGAAAGGACATCTACCATTCTGTCCTCAGTGCTCAAAGAAAAAAAAGGTGTGTTTTGTCTGTCTTGATGTAATTAACTTAAAAAGTTTTTTTTTTGTGTTGAGGATGGCTTGGCTTAGCTCTTTGCCAAATACCTGCTTTGCTTTCCGCTTTTTCTTAATTGGCTGAAAATTGCCCTTGTTTATGTATTAAATAAAAAAAAAATTTAAATGAAAGTAAGGAGCGACATTTCCTCCTCAACGCCTCGCTCTTTGCGCTAAAGTGTGACTCTTTCTCTTAACTCTACTTCTTAAAACGGTAAAAAACTTTAGCGTAAAGAGCGGGGCGTTGAGGAGGAAAATCCCCTTTCATATACGGAGTAATTTCTGTTCGTTTTAAGTTTTAATACCGCTCCTTGCTTTTATTTAAGAAAACTTGTTTTTTTATATTTAATTTCTGGACGTTTTTTTTAATTAATGCATGTTTTGATCTTGGCTCTCCGCGCATAAATAATTAAAATGAAATTTGCATACTAATTTTTTTTTTTTGCCTAAATGGCTTTCTTATAGTTTTAATCGGTAGATTTTGAGAAAAAATAGAGAGGGAGGAAGCCTAGTTTCCCTCAAATTTTTGATTACTTAAAAAGGCAACTAGAACTTTTAATTTTTTTACGAACATGTTCATTAGTAAAAAGATATACTTACGAATTAACTTACGTAACCAACTTCTATATTCGTATGTTTTTATTGCGTATATGAGGGAGTTCACCCCTCGTCGATACCTCGCTCTTTACACTAAAGCTTAAATTCTGTCCCAATTCCTTAAGAATGACCCTTGAATCATAAAGGCCGTAGAATAAATAGTTGAAATTACTAAAATAGAACTTGAAAAAAAAGAGCGAGGTATTATGAGGAGGTAAACCCCTCATATGCGCAATAATTTCTGCTCGTTTTAAGTTTTAATGCTGCTCCTCACTTTCAGTAGAAAAAAAAAACTTTTCATATTTTTTCATTGTTTTTTTTTTTTAAATAATGCTAAAAAATCCTGACTTCATTGAAAGTCTCTAAAAAAAGGAGAGTTCATTGAAAGTCTCTTCCCCCATGAGAAGTTTTTCCATTGAAACATCCTCCCACGTAACCCCCCACCTCAGCTCTCCCTCCCAAGCCAAAAAAAAATCCCCATGAAAACGTCCGTACACTTCCCAGTAACCATTACTATATGTAAACACAAATCAAAGTGTGTAACTTGTAACCCCTCCCACGGGACTGCGGGGGAGTAATTCGTCCCCAAAGACATAGTTATTAGGTTTTTCGACTATGGTGAATAAAATGGCTATCTCAGAATTTTGATCCGGTGACTTTGGGGAAAAAATGAACATGGGAGGGGGCCTAGGTGCTCTAATTTTTTTGGTCACTTAAAAGGGGCACTAGAACTTTTAATTTCCGTTAGAATGAGCCCTCTCGCAACATTCTAGGACCACTGGGTCGATACGATCACCCCTGGAAAAAACAACAACAAATAAACAAATAAACACGCATGCGTGATTCGTCTTCTGGCAAAAAATGTGAAATCCCACATTTTTGTAGATAGGAGCTTGAAACTTCTACAATAAGGCTCTCTGATACGCTGAATCTGATGGTGTGATTTTCGTTAAGTTTGTATGACTTTTAGGGGGTGTTTTCCCCTATTTTCTAAAATGAGGAAAATTTTCTCAGGCTCGTAACTTTCATAGGTAAGACTAATCTTGATGAAAGTTAAATATTTAAAATCAGCATTAAAATGCGATTTTTTTAATGTAACTATTGGTATCGAAATTCCATTTTTTAGAGTTTCGGCTACTATTGAGCCGGGTCGCTCCTTACTACAGTTCGTTACCACGAACTGTTTGATTATTTTTTAATTTTGTTCTTGTTATCAAACGTCTCGTATTTTCTAATTTTAACATGGTTGCGATGTTGCCGTTCTCTCTTTTGAGTTTCTTGATAAATCATCGCTGCTTTGTCTTGGTATTTAAGCTATTGGGCTGCCTTTCAAAATGGATCCAAGCTCTTACAGTTTCATGACAAATATTGTTTCACCTAATCTCTATTGTCTCTGTTCATATAATCGTGCTCTTGATTAAGTTTCTCTGAAGTGGCCTTCAATCCACCAACGGCTTCAATGTGTTTCAGTCCCTCTTTTCAAGGTCTGTTGATGAGTCATTGATTTAAAATCAATTTCTTTGATAGCCATAAGGCTTCATTAGTCGCATATTAAAAATTGTATCTGATTGATGTTGAAGTGCTCCTGAATTTTTTTTATAGGTAATATAAAGAAGAAAAAATTAAAAAAGAATATATAACAAAGAAGGTACTTGTCTGCTAAACAGAGCATCCTCAAGAAGTGAAGTCACGTTAACCCTAATAAAATATACCAAAATATGATGATAACATAAAACTTTCGAAACAAAATTATGGAAACTATGTCAAAGAATTATTGATACCAGGGCGCGAAGAACGCATTATATTAAATACCTAACTAAACCTAACCCCTAAACATATCTAAATATTAAATATTTAATTAAAATATTATTACATGGTAGTTTTCTCGCTCAAAATAAGCAAATCATAACCGATTCTAACCGTTTTGTCAGATCTTAGACACTGTAACTCTTGAGGATGTTCTGTCTAACAGACAAGTACCAAAAAGAAAAAAATTCAATATAATTCTCAAATTTCTAGGATTTTTTTTTTAAGGAGTGCATTTTCGACGATGAGGTTAATTTTGCTAGCTTTGTGTGACAATAATTTTAAATTTATTTCTATTAAATTCTTTCCTTTGAGGGGGATACGAAGCTAATTGGTTAAATAAAGATCTAAGCTTAGAAAATATATCTATTTTTCTGTAGCACAAATGACACTATTCTTTAGGTTGGTCTAAAGGGGCGTCAACACCATGCTTATTTGTTATGATTTATGTTCGTTTGAACTTTGCCTCTATCGTTTGGTGTAGTTTCTATCCATTTTATGTTTGAATCATCACTACTCTCTATTCGTTTTAAATTTGACTCCTTTTAGGAGGTGCTTTCTGCTCGGTTTAGCTTTAATATCACTCTTTACTTCTTGTTGAAAAAAAAAAATGGCTAATTTAATTTAATCCAGGGAACCTGCTTTTCTCTTCCCGCTTTGCTGGCTAATTTTAAATATTACCGACTTTTGTTGAGGATGCCACCTAGGATATGACGTTCTTGTCACATCCTTCCCGGAATGTCATATCATTCTTATCATTCACAATGACCGTTCCCGTCATCAAAAGTGGTATAAAGGATGCAAAATGTGCAAATTGTGCGGAAAATAAAAGAAGTTATAGATGTAACTTTAAGATTTGCAGGTAGCATGAGCTCTAACTCCCTCCCTATACCCTACGTGCTTGTATTATGGCACATTTCTAAGCTGTTGGAGCTGCTGTTACTGGATACGCTTACTGTCTAGACTCAAGTTCCTTTTTTTAACCAATTATGTTTTAATTTTGCTTGTCTGTAATTTGTTGTATTTTCTAATTATCGTAATGTTAAATTACACTGCTAGCAATTTTTAATCTAAAAAGCCAAAAACAACAACAGCTTACCAGGAATTTCTTTCAGCTCAATTGTCATCCCATGAGCTGATTTATTGACAGTCTAAATAGAACAATATTTTCTAAAATATATACTGGAACTTCTACTAGTGGTGGTGAACTATGTTTTACGTCAAAATTGTAATTATGGCACTTGGTATTAACCAAGTGACATATAGCAGTCGCCAATTCTGTCGGTCTGTCTGTCGGTCTGTCGGTCTGTCTGTCGGTCTGTCGGTCTGTCGGTCCCGGTTTTGCTACTTTAGGCACTTCCAGGTAAGCTAGGACGATGAAATTTGGCAAGCGTATCAGGGACCGGACCAGATTAAATTAGAAATAGTCGTTTTCCCGATTTGACCATCTGGGGGGGAGTGGGGGCCCGGTTAATTCGCAAAAAATAGAAAAAATGAAGTATTTTTAACTTATCAGCGGGTATTTGGATCTTAATGAAATTTAATGTTTGGAATGATATTGTGTCTTAGAGCTTTTATTTTAAATCGCGACCGGATCTGATGACATTGGGGGGAGTTGGAGGGAGAAAACCTAAAGTCCCGGTTCTGCTACTTTAGGCACTTCCAGGTAAGCTAGGACGATGAAATTTGGCAAGCGTATCAGGGACCGGACCAGATTAAATTAGAAATAGTCGTTTTCCCGATTTGACCATCTGGGGGGGGAGTAGGGGCCGGTTAATTCGGAAAAATAGAAAAAATGAAGTATTTTTAACTTATGAGCGGGTGATTGGATCTTAATGAAATTTGATGTTTGGAATGATATTGTGTCTCAGAGCTCTTATTTTAAATCCCGACTGGGTCTGATGACATTGGGGGGAGTTGGAGTGGGGGAAACCTAAAATCTTGGAAAACACTTAGAGTAGAGGGATCGGGATGAAACTTGATGGGAAAAATAAGCGCAAGTCCTAGATACATGATTGACATGATCGGAACTTATTTGCTCTCTTAGGGGTAGTTGGGGGGGGGGAGTAAGTCTTAAAAATTAGAAAAATGAGGTATTTTCAACTTATGAACGGGTGATCGGATCTCAATGAAATTTGATGTTTAGAAGGATATCGTGTCTTAGAGCTCTTATTTTAAATCCCGACCGGATCTGGTGATGGGGGCGGTGAGTTGGGAGGGGGAAACCTAAAACTTGGAAAACACTTAGAGTGGAGGGATCGGGATGAAACATGGTGGGAAAAATAAACACAAGTCCTAGATAGATGATTGACATAAACGGAACGGATCCGCTCTCTTTTGGGTAGTTGGGGGGGGGGGGTTAATCCTGAAAAATTAGAAAAAATGAGGTATTTTTAACTTACGAACAGGTGATTGGATCTCAATGAAATTTGATTTTTAGAAGGATATCGTGGCTCAAAGCTCTTATTTTAAATCCTGACCGGATCTGGTGACATTGGCGGAAGTTTGGGGTGGGGAGACCTAAAATGATGGGAAACGCTTAGATTTAAAATTGAGGTATTTGTAACTTACGAAAGGGTAACCAGATCTTAATTAAATTTGATATTTAGAAGGATCTTGTGCTATAAAGTTCTATTTTCAAATTTCGACCAGATCCTGTGACATTCGGGGGAGTTGGAAGGGCGGATCCGGTCTCTTTGGGGGAGTGGGGGCGACCTCGTACCATTGCTCTTCCGACCTCGTACCATTTGAGCTCTCGGCTCTTCCGACCTCGTCACAAGTGCCATATGAGCTCTTAGCTCTTGTTTTTTATAGAAAAAGTCCAGGGCTGCTTTCTATACCTCACAGTTATTTTCTACTTCCATTTCATATTAGTTCAGTTCGCAGAGGATCATATACGCTGAGTTTCAATTAACTATGTCCATGATTTGAATATTTATGAAATTTTGCGTTGGATCTCTGAGGCGATTTAAAATAGAATTGGCTCTAATGAATGCAAGCAAAGGACCTTTAAGTCAAACAAAGGTGGGGCTATTTGTTAAAGATTCACTTTAATCCAGGATATTTTATGAAAAAGTTTGCCCCAAAAATACTGTATCAAGTTTCTCTCGTGAAGGAAAGCTGTAAACTGAATCTTGCTTTCATCATTCTGAAAGTCACAAAAGAAGAAGACAAAACAAACATGTACGAAAACGATACTATTGGAAGCTGGACTTCCAATGTTCTAATCCGTTTCAACATCAATTTGAATGTATTAAAGAAAATAACGAGAAATCATGAAAGGAAAACACATAAAAATAACTAAGAGAAAAGGAAAAGTAAATTTCTGCAGTTTTTATCTTGCAGTATCGCATTGAGAAAAAAATTGGCCCTTAAAACGTTATATTAAAAATTGGCCCTCAAAACGTTATATTACTCTTTCTTGTTAACCAAACGTGAATATTGTTTTCATAATTTTTAAAGTCCCTAAAATCGGTCGACCAGTGGCAGTTCTTGCCTCTCTTGAGCTCGGGACAAAATCTTGATTAGTGCCTCTAGTGTCTCCCAAAAATTCTCAGGAAAAATTTTCATTTATTGACAAATTCTTTCATTTATTTAAATCTTACTTTTCTCACTTTATACGGGAAAAGATATAAGAAAAATGAAAGTTTCGGATTTAATTTGCTTATACTTACTACCAACTGCGCCCTCTTCTTTATTTTAGTCCCAATGGAACTTATATAAGCACCATGTATAAAATAATATACTGATCCTTTATGTAGTTAAAAATGACAACAAATGTTTTCTTCGTATTCATGATAATGTTAACAACATTCGTTATTCCGTTGTTAAAGAAACTGCAGTTTTTCGAAAAAAATGGATTTAAAAAAAGTTCTTTTTGCTAATTACAAAAAATTTCTAAATACAGTGATTTCTGAGAAAATGAATCATTAAAAAGCTCGCTACGATGTTCCAGTGCCCCGTTAGCTACGGAGAAAAAAAAACGGAAAAAAAGAGGTTGTTGATGCGGAATATCGTGATTTCAGCCACTGTTCTTCTTTTTCAAGCTAATGGATTTTTCCTGTTTAAGGCAAGGAACTGTAAGTCTCCTATATAGAGGTTTTGGACAAGGCGGTTCTAATAGTATACTTTGTGTTTTGATTTGATACGATTTTTAGGATATTGTGGGCTATTATATTTCCTAGTATGGGACTTGATTGTCTCTTACTAGGTTGCCAGCTACCACTGCAACCCTGGTAAAAATATATTTAAAAAAAATACAAAATGATTATAAATATTAGGTTATTTATTTGAAATTTTGCGCTCCTAAAATTTCTGCGCCCGCGGCAAGTGCCCCCTCTGCCCCCTAAAACTTCCTCAGAGGGCAATGAAAATTGTACTGCTTAATGTTTAGACTTCGAATGTTCTTCTGTTTCAGCAGCAATTTTTGTGTATGAAAGAAAACCCGAAGAAGTGTTTAAAGAAAAAACAGACAAAAACCAGAAAGAAATAGAAAAATTAAATTTTTTGCTGTATGTGATTTTGTAGTGTCGTTGTGTATATTTTGTTGAAAGTTGACGCTAAAAATTTTCTTTTAAGTTTCTTTCGTGAAGAAAAGCTGTTAACTAAATCTTATTTTCTTGATTTCATAAGCCCATAAAATAGATCCATGGAAACGATACAGTTGGAAGTTGGACTTCAATGTTCTATTCTGTTTCAGGAGTAATTTAATTTTATTTAAGAATAAAAATGATTTAAAACTAAAACTAAAGAAATAAGAAAGTAGATTGTTGGTATAGAAAGTAGAAAGTAGTATTGTATGGTTATGTCATATCGTGTTTGATAAAAAGCTGGTCCTAAGAACACTTAAAGTTCTCTCATGAGGAAAACGTAGTAAGTTCTCTCATGAGGAAAATTGTTAACTAAATCTGGTTGATCTTGTTTTCATTATTGCTCAAGTCCATAAATAAGGTTGATGGAAGCGATACTACTGGAAATTGGACGAATGTTCTGGTCTATTTCAACTGTAATTTAATTATACTTAAGAAAATAAAAAGGAATGATGAAAAAATGAAAAGCAATAATGAAAAGTAAACAAACAAAAAATCAAAAAGTCGATTTGCTGTATATGATTTTGCAGTATCATATTTCCTACTATGTTTGATTAGCCTTAAATTCATAGCCCATCACAGGGCATTCTATATAGCCCTAATCCTTTAGTAAGTTTCTCTCCTGAAGGAAAGTCGTTAAGCCAACCTCGTTTTCATCATTTTGTAAGTCCATAAATATTTTAAAGGTCAGGTTTACTTAACTGTCTACCGCTTTAGTCTTCCAGGGGGCTTAATATTCCAACATTATCTACCCTTAGGCAGTCTTAATATTTCTATCTTTATGATGAATTTACATTCATAAATGGTTTAAGTTCTACAAAATTGTCTGTGTAAAATGATCTATTTCTGAGATGAATGAAGCTCTTTAGAGAGTTTAAAGCAAATACGAAGAAGTTTCATCTTAAATTATAATGTTAGCGTATATGAGAATCCATAACTGACATAGGGACAAGGTGAACGCACTTGCTTGACTCCTTTTTTATACTCTTTCCAAATATAATACTCGATTCACTAGTAAATGCCCCTTGCCCATGATGGTCTCATATATAGCTCAAGGAATATCTGAAAACTAAAAGAAAACACTACAAACAATGATATTCTTACATTATAATACGCAAGATGTTTTTATTAATCAGATTATCAGGTTCCCTTCGATTTTTATACACTTTTTTAATTCATTTCAAAGAAAATTTTTGGTAAATCAGAGACTCAATCACATCCGGAGGTAGGATAGGGCAAAAAGAATACGTCAATAGACCCTTAAAGTCCGAACCGACGGTGATGATCTCTGTTTCAAGGCCGTTCCACCAGGAAGTACAATGGGGGGTTGGGGCCAGCCATCCTATGCCTTCGTACTTCCTTTGTGCCTACATTCTCCAGATTTCTCCAGGTACCCATTAAAAGCTGGGTCGTATCTAGCTGAGCTTAAAGAGTCACACTACTGACCCCAGTCCCAAACTAAATAATCGGCCACACCAGGAATCGAACCCCCGCCCTTTGGACAAACGATCCCAAATTTAGCACACCAACCACTCGGTTTAATATAGTTTAATATAGGAGATATAACATATGACTAGGCTGATATAACAGAGAGATACGTCATCAGAGCTGTGCGTGATAATATCAGGAGTGGGAGGGGTGTATTTGCTAGTGAATCGATTAGTATTGGAAAGATTATAAAAAGACGGAATCAACTAGTATGCTCTCCTTTGTCCCTATCTCAGTTGCGGAATTTCGTATATATTTAGCAAAAGTAATTTGTCTCCCGAAAACAAAATTGCCGTAAAAGTAAAATAAAGATTTAACTTCGGAGTGTTTGTCCATAAACTTAGTTTTTTTCCATAGAACACGCTAATGCCAAGGTTATTAATCATTACCAAGAACGAAATTGTGCTTAGCAGCGTTCCCTGAGGTACACCATTGTAAATTGAAAGAGGATCGTAATATATTTTTTGGAACTGAACCACTTATGTTTCCATAGGAAAAACAGAAGCTATTATTCTTATTAAATGGGAATAAACTTGAAATTCGTTTAAAAAGACAATCAACTTGGATTTTTTTTTTCTTATGACCCTTTCCTGTAAACTTCACAAAACGCACCAACATTTTTTTTATATGTATTTTGTTACTTATACACGAGTCGAACTAAAATTTTGTGTATATTAGAAAAAACGATTATTATAATAGGCAAAGTTGCTGTCGAAGATTTTTTTTTTATTACTATATTATTTTTTTTTTTAGAAGTGTAAACCTTCAAGTCCATATAAATGTCTGGCTTTCAACTTGTAGCCCAGCTCATTTGTGACTTGTGTCTGCAGTTAGAATAATTGTATTTTTTTTCAAAAAATCATCAAAATTTGTTTTTTTCTTAATTGTATTTGTTGTTGTTTGTACTCGTATATTTATTGTGTTTTTTTTTTTTTTTTTATAGCGGGAAGACAAACAACGGACCAAGAATTAGAAGACATGCTAGAGCAGGGGAATCCTTCCGTCTTTACTCAAGGGGTAAGATCATTCCCATTGATTCTGTTTATAGATAATTCAGAACAGTATAATTCAGTAATTCAGAAAAAAATTTCATTAGCCCCCCCTCCCGCCGCCTTTCACAAAATTTATAGGTCAAATTTTAGCAAAAATTATCAAACTATGAATTAATTGTTTATTATCTAATAACTTAATTATTATTAATTATTTTAATTATAATCGTGTACAAATTATTATTTAATTGTCTCTATTTTTTAATTTATTTTATTAAGTATTTAATCATTTATTAATTATTTTCGTTTATTAATTGCGCCCTGTATTCCATTTTAATAAAACTTCAAAAGTTACAAAATGATAACAACTGTTAGATTATTTATTTGAAATTTTGTGTCCCTAGAATTTCTGCTTCTGGGAAAAATGCCCCTCTGTACCCCTTCCCCCTGTAAAACTACCTTTGATTCAGGATAATTTTCTGAAATGTTAGAACAAAATATAATTTGTGTATTAAAATCTGCGTGGCTAAAAAAGCACTAAGTAAAAATTGTTAGTACGAATCCAGCCGGTTGGAGAACCAAATATGTAATGCAATAACCCTTTTGTTAAGCTAAGAAAAAGAAATAGTTTTATTGATCCTTTTTTTTTTGTCTAGAGATAAGTTGATTGGAAGTGGTGTTTCTGGAAATCTGGGACTGTGGAAATCTGGAAATTTGCAACGAAAGGCTACTTTTTGCCTCAAAATGACAATTTAGACTCAGCAAGGGCCAAATTGAAATAAAATGGAAATTCTTAGATTTTCAATGAATTTGGAAGCATTGTTCAGCCTTGCATATGATTTATTGGGTTTGAAGGACACATTGACACGCTTTGTGGTATTTCAATGTTTAAGATAGAATTTCTCAATTATTGCTAATAAGATAAATCCTAGAAGATCTGAGATTTTAAAATACAGAGAAACGGGACTTGGCCAATAGAGGTGAAAGAGATGGTAAATTTGGGGATTGATATTCACAATTTGTCCTCAGTCTGAATGAAGGAAATATGAATTGAAAAACAAACAAAAACAAAACAAAGACTTTAAAGAGAAGATCAAAAACCATAGGAAAGAGACTAAAAGCTGTCAAAATATAAAGTTCGACGAAGTTACTTTGTCGAAGTTTTCTTGTTTATATACAAGATATAAATGTGTATGGTTTCCGAAAGGCAGACGTTTTTTCTTTTTACCTCTATTTTTCTACCTCACTTACAGAACTTGGGTGTGATTATTCGTGCCAGGTACCTGTTCCTTATCGTTACCCTTAAGTTATTAGCTTCAGTTACAACTAATTGACTACTTATAGTTGATGGCTAACACTATCTTTGCTTGTATAGGTTTTTCTTTTCTCTACTGTTTACTGAATGTTTAGTCCCGATATAGTCGGCTAAGCTGTGAAGTCTATCTGCTCTCTTATTTTTGACTGCTTTCTATCTTTGACAATTGTTTTCCTTTAATTTACGCTTTTAAGTTTAGGAAGTTTTCACATATTCCGAAGTTTTCTGTTCTCTTTCTTTTCATATCGGTTTTACTTGACTGATTTTTTTTTTTCCTTTTTGAGTTTGTGCATTTTATGTTTTTTGTACCCTTTTTTTTATCATATTGTTTACCGAGTTGATCTATAAAGATCTGCGACGGTATCAATCCCTCTATGTCTTTTTAAGTTAGCAAAACTCAAATTTTTTTCTTGTGATTGTTGTCATCCCTTTATGTGTTTCCCTTTATCACATCCCTTTATGTGTTTTTAAGTTAACAAAACTCAAAATTTTTTTCTTGTGATTGTTGTTTCAAAATAAGAACGTATCTCATTATTTTGCTAGCTTCATGACATACTCCTCACTTTGTAATTATATTCAAAAACAGATAAGTTTTTAACACGGTTGAGCAACAGGATAAATTGAAGTAGGATCTTATGACAGTGGTGGTTCTGGCCACTATAAGCCCGGGGCCAAATCTTGATTAGTGCCCCCCCCCCTGTCTTCCGAAAAATTTATATTTATTATCATTTTTTTCAACTTATTATTTCTTCATTTAATTTGTCATTTACATTATTATTACTCATTTAATGAATTGTTAATTTTTAGTGTTCATTTTTTCTAAATTAATTGTATTTTACTAAATAATTAATTAACAATTTGTTAATTATTTTCATTTATTAACTGTGCCCTCTACTTTATTAATGAAATTTCAAAAATTACAAAATGATCACAACAGTTAGATTATTTGTTTGAAATTTTGTGCCCTTAAAACTTCTGTGGCCGGGGCAAGTGTCCCCTCTGTCCCTCTCCAAAAACCACAACAAAATCTATTTAAGCGACTATACTGCTCGCTTCTGTTTTGTACCAAAGTTGAGAATTCAAATTTCCTTACGATAAACAATGGTTTGAATAATTAAAAGCCACCCGTTTATTAATTGTTAACTACACTGGTTGTTTTCTTTTTCAATTGTGTATTCAAATCAATCTTTTTCCTTTAATTTGCTTTACGGCTGTTCTGGTTTCTGCATTCAAACCGACACACAAGGTTACCCAACTTTCAATACTCATCATTTCTTAGTTTTGAGTTACATCTGAATTGTATTTACGGTATTGCAAGACAAAGTATGTTTAAGAGGTTATATGGTGGGAAATTGGATGATGAGGAGATGTATGGGTATGCTATCATTGGTGGTTCTGACCTCTTGTGTCTGGGCCAAATTGCTTCATTTAATTTTAATTGCTCCCCCCCCCCCCGTCTCCCAAAAAATTTCAGGCTTCATTTAAAAAAAAATTCATTTATTAAAAAAAATCATTTAGTTAAATCTGACTTATCTTACTTTACATGGGAAAAGAAGTGAGAAAAATATAATTTCAATTCAATTTGCTTATATGTTCTGTCAGCTGCACCGTTTACTTTAATTTTATAAAAATTTCAAAAATTAGAGAATGATTATAAATGTTGTATTATTTATTTGCAATTTGGCCCCCCCCTACAATTTCTGCGCCTTGGGCAAGTTTCCCCTCTGAACCCCCTAAAACCGCCTATGTACGAAATACAGTTAAACTAGAGTTTTTAGTTAAACTTAAATATTTTGGTTTTTTAAACACTAGTATGTAGACTGCTGGAAAGTTCAAAATATCTAGTAAGGTGCTTTGTCTTGAGAATTAAGAACACAATACATTGTAAAGCTCTCTGCTATAATTGTCGTCAAACATTGTCGAAAGTAAGTAAATATATATCTAAAACAATCATTTTCTAAAATATGTTGCGGTGACGGAATGGACAAATCTCTGCTTCCTAATCACGGGTTTAGCAGTTCGATCCGCGTCTCGCAAGGAAGTTGAAACTACTTATTCTACAAAACAGTTTTTCAAAGAAAAGTAAAGAGTCCACTAAATGAAAGATGAGTAGAAATAAAGTCAAATAATATTTCAAAAGTAATACGGCCAAAAATCATCATCAATAAGTAAATGAAACTGAAAACAAACAGAAATTACAATAAATAATCAAGTCAAAATTATAACGAACGAAAATTACTGCAAACATGAGTACGGCTAACGCCCCTTGTGTCTTCTAAAGACCAGAATATAAGTTGCCCTTCCCTAGACTGCCTGCGTAGGATCTGGTACTGAGATAGCCCAAAGAAAAACTGGACGTCGCGACTAGCTGAGTTGTACGCTTCTTAGGCATCTCAAGCTCATTGGAACTTGAGATGATCACTTTTTATTGGACGCAGTGAGGTTCACCATGGCTACTTATTTCTCAAACTGTTTCATCAGTGTTTCCAAGTTCTACTCTTAGAGTAGGACTCGTATTTAGACCCTTGTGTCTTCTTTTCTCCTAGTATTGTTTGACGGGTTAATGCATGATGGCATGGATGGCTTTTGTTTCAAGGGCTTTTAATCCAAGTTAGGAACCTTGAGCCCTTGTCCTCCTTTCGCTTACTTAACAACGTAAATTTGTTCGTTTTCAAATGTTTTCTGTTCGAAATTAGATTTACATGCAGAAATAAATAAATTCTGTATGGTCGTAATACAAGCTATTAAAATCTAAATGGTTACCTAAGATTGCATTTTCTGCCTTTCGCTAAGTAGAATCTGATCACTTGTTGAATTTAACTTATAACAGCGAACACATCTTTAAGCAGGGAATCTTTTCAGAATTAAGCCAAAGATACCTTGTCCCCTCCCACCTGCTCCGAAAGATCAGAAAAATAGGCCAAAGTGCTTCTCCATTTCAGGCCCTGTCTTCTGAAACAATCTGATACCTCTGCTTCTGAAATGTGCAGCAAAGTCAGTAAAGAATCATCCCAAGCTACTGTCGAAATATGTTTATTTTCAACCTAAATCATACTGAAGAATGCCATTGATGTTCCCTAAAGAGCAAGGCCATGGGCGGTCACCCCCTCTGTGCATATATTAATAGGGCCATAACAATCCTGAAATTTTGAGTATTATTTAAATTTTTTATTTCTTTACAGATAATAATGGAGACGCAACAAGCAAGGCAAACATTAGCAGATATTGAAGCGCGCCACGCAGACATTATGAAGTTAGAAAATTCTATACGAGAATTGCACGATATGTTCATGGATATGGCCATGTTAGTTGAAAGTCAGGTATGTGGGGTAGTTCTACCCTCTCTTTCTCCTATCATTGCCCGTATCTCACTTTGCTATGACTCTTTAGGAGATAGTAAAGAGTGGTTCTAAAGTTGTCCTGGGAAAATTTGGGGCTTAAAATGGACTTTTTTTTTGTCTGATTTTTTTTGCCTGTGGTGGTTTTGATTTAACTTGCACATGAAATCTTAGGGGCTTTTAATGAGCTAATAGAATGTTGATTATGAACACTATTCTTTTAATGAGCTGTTTCTAAAATAGGCTTTCTAAAAGAGGGCTTTTAATGAGCTCTATTCTAAAAATCAAAGAAAGATGAAATTGATTGTACTAATTTTTTTTTTACTACGTCCAATGCTAGTGAAATTTGAACTAGGAATCAAATATGCAGAAAAATAACCTTGCATTCCCCTAACATTCCTCGTATCTCACTTTTCTATGAATCATTAGGAGAGAGTAAAGATTGATTCGAAGCATCCTAGGAAAATTTGGGGCTCTGTTCTAGACAAACCTTTATATGTATATAGTTGATTATAAATAATCCCCAGTGGCATTCTCATTTATGTTTTTTGGTTAGAGCTAGCCGAGCCGCTTTTTTTCTCCTCTCTTTCTCAGAGGGGCCGAATGTCCGGTCTAACCGGTCTCTCACACTCTTTGCTCTAGGAATCAATCACTTTTATGGGTGCAAAACCAAAGTTTTCATTGGGGTCTGACTGGACCTGTCTACATACCCTGTAAGATAAACATGTGTTATTTGTCTGGTATAGTCTACAGTGGTCTTGGTTTGCCATTCACATCCTGAAATGTGAAAAATTACTTAAAAACGGATGCATTTTGGTCATTTAATGGATAAAATACTTCGGTGGGACATGTTCAAAGGTTAACGCCCCCTCCCCCCTGTTTCTGATCAAAATACAAAGTGCAGTCCTCAAAAGATATCAAGGTCATCGTCATTATCATTCCTCAAAATAAAAATTGGTTCTTCTCAACTTTATATATATATATATATATATATATATATATATATATATATATATATATATATATATATATATATATATATATATATATATATATATATATATATATATATATATATATATATATATATATATATATATATATATATATATATATATATATATATATATATATATATATATATATATATATATATATTGTGTATACGTCAGAACGTTTTCCGTTACGTTTATGTATTTTTTGGAATAGCCTAATTATATTGCTTTGTGCAATGAAATATTTTACTACCACCGGTCTTGTGTGCTTGGTACAAATGTGGTGTTGCCACATACAGTAAAATGACGCTTTTAAGCTTTGGCAGTATTTTAAGTTCTTCTAGAGGCTAACGCCTATTCTAGGCAAAGAGTTTTGCAAATTGACAAAGCCAGAAATTCGAATGGCCAGTGTGGCTAAATCTTTGATGCAGTGTTATAAACTATAAATTGTGTGAAGAATATGGAAACCCTTATTATTGAAAAAAAACAACATTCAAATAAAATATCGGGGGTTAACAAAATTTAATAATTTCATCAAATTTTTTTTAATTTTTCAAGTGGGTGAGAGTTTTTCGCAAAAAAAAAAATCTTCGAGTAAAATACCGTTTTACCATGAAGACAACTCTGAAATAAGAATGTAACAGTAAGCCTAATTGCCTTTTTTCTACATCTCTTGGGTGCGCTTTGATAAACCGTAAAAACTCACCAAAAAATATTTCCCCTTTTGGAAAAAATTGCTGTATGAAAAACGGTTCTAAACAAAAGAACGCTCCAAACAGAATGCTACAGGAAAACGACTGAAAAAAGAAACTTTTTGTTCGATCTTATGAGATACGAGATTAATTGACGAAAGTGTTGGCTTGATCTAATATTCCATACCAAATCACTAAAACCTCCGGAACAATTCTTGTCTGAGCCCCAGCTCAACGCAGCGTTGCTACGGTCTACGATCTGATCTAGTTTTGTCCAAGAATACCTGGCAGCCCCGATGGTTTATTTTTATGGCACTTGGTATTAATCAAGTGACATATAGCGATCGCAAATTCTGTCGGTCTGTCCCGGTTTTGTTACTTTAGGCACTTTCAGGTAAGCTAGGACCATGACATTTGGCAGGCGTATCAGGGACCGGACCAGATTAAATTAGAAATAGTCGTTTTTTCCGATTTGACCACCTGGGGGGAGCCGGTAAATTCGCAAAAAATAGAAAAATTACGTATTTTTAACCTACGAATGGATGATGGGATCTTAATGAAAGTTGATGTTTGGAAGGATATTGTGCCTCAGAGCTCTTATTTTAAATATCCACCAGATCCGGTGACAGTGGGGGGAGCTGGAGGGGGAACCTAAAATCTTGGAACACGCTGAGAGTGGAGGGATCGGGATGAAACTTGGTGGGAAAAATAAGCAGAAGTCCTAGATGCGTTATTGACATAACTGGAACGGATCTGCTCTATTTGGGGGAGTTGGGGGGTGGGTGGGAGGGTTAATTCCGGAAAATTAGAAAAAATGACGTAGTTTTAACTTACGAAGGAGTGATCGAATCTTAATGAAATTTGAAGTTTGGAAGGATATCGTGTCTCAGAGATCTTATTTTTAACCCCAACTGGATCCGGTGACATTGGGGAGAATCGAGGGGGGACCTAAAATCTTGGGAAACGCTTAGACTGGAGGGATCAGGATGAAACTTGGTGGGAAAAATAAGCTCATGTCCTAGATACGGGATTGACATAAACGGAACGGATCTGCTCTCTTTGGGGGAGTTGGGGGGAGGGAGGTTTAATTCTAAAAAAAACATATCTTAATGAAATTTCATATTTAGAAGGACCTCGAAACTCAGATATTTTATTTTAAATCCCGACCGGATCCATTGTCATTAGGGGGGGGGGGGGGGGTCGGAAAACTTGGAAAACGCTTAAAGCGGAGAGATCGGGGTGAAATTTGGTGGAAAGAATAAGCACAAGCCCGAGATAGGTGACTGACATAACCGGGCCGGATCTGCTCTCTTTGGTAGAGTTGTGGGAGGGGGGAGTAACTTGGAAAAATTAGAAAAAAATGAGGTATTTGTAACTTACGAACGGGTGATCAGATCTTAATGAAATTTGATATCTAGAAGGATCTTGTGCTTTAGAATTCTCAATTTGAATCCCGACTACATCCGGTGACATTGGGGGGAGCTGGAGGGGGAAACCGGAATTCATGGAAAACGAGAAAATCGAGGTATCTTACGAATGGGTGATCAGATCTTAATGAAACTTGATATATAGAAGAATCTTATGTCTCAGATGCTCCATTTTTAATTCAAATTGGATCTCGGGACATAGAGGGTTGGAGGGGGGGAAACAAAAATCTTGGAAACCGGAAATCTTGGAAAACACTTAGAGTGGAGAGAAGAACTTGATATATAGAAGAATCTTATGTCTCAGATGCTCCATTTTCAATTCAAATTGGATCCGGGGACATAGAGGGTTGGAGGGGGGAAACAAAAATCTTGGAAACCGGAAATCTTGGAAAACGCTTAGAGTGGAGAGATCGGGATGAAACTTGATGGGAAGAATAAGCACAAGTTATAGATACGAGATTGACATAATTGGCACGGATCCGTTCTCTTTGGGGGAGTTGGGGGCTGTTTATTTGAAAAAATTAGAAAAATTGAGGTATTTTTAACTTCAGAACGGGTGATCGGATCTTAATGAAATTTGATATTTAGAAGGAACTCATGTCTCAGAGCTCTTATTTGAAATCCCGACCAGATATGTTGACATAGGGGGAGGTTGGAGGGGGAAACCGGAAATCTTGGAAAACGCTTATAAATGTCATAGACACGTGATTGACGTAACCGGACTGGATCCGCTCTCTTTGGGGGAGTTAGGTGGTGGGGTTCAGTGCTTTGGCGAGTTTGATGCTTTTGGACGTGCTGGACGATGAAAATTTGTAGGTGTATCAGGGAGCTGTACAAATTGACTTGATAAAGTCGTTTTCCCCGATTCGACCATCTGGGGGGCTGAAGGGAGAGGAAAAATTAGAAAAATTGAGATATTTTTAACTTACGGGTGGGTGAACGGATCTTAATGAATTTTGATATTTAGAAGGTCCTTGTGACTCAGAGCTCTTATTTTAAATCCCGACTGGCATTAAGCTTCTGACTTTTCTTTTAAAGCAATCTATTGATTCTTAGAATTTTGCTAGAGCTCATACCATATGAGCTTTTGGCTCTTCCGACCTCGTCACAAGTGCCATATGAGCTCTTAACTCTTGTTTATAGAAAAGTGATAAATATTTAATAAAAAATCCTAGTAGACTTACTAAAACTAGAATCTTTCAGCTACCTCTGTAATTAACGGCTTTCAAAATTAGGCAGGAGATTCATAAATGCATGCATCTTTTTTACTCAATTTTGTTGGCTGATCTGGGAAAAGTGCAAAACACTGAAGGCTTAAAACACCGAACCTTTAACGGTATATTTATTTAACCTTTAACGGTATATTTATTTAACCTTTAACGGTATATTTATTTAACCTTTAACGGTATATTTTTACCTTTAACGGTAATTTTATTCGGTGCAAAACACCGAACAAAGATTGGAACGAGTCAGGAATTATAGTGTCTAAAGTACAAATTGTATCTAATTTTTTGTACTGTCAGTATATGTCATTGCTGCTGAATACAACAGAAAGTGTTGGCTTGATCTAATATTCCATACCAAATCACTAAAACCTCCGGAATAATTCGTGTCTGAGCCCCTGATCTCAACGCAGCGTTGCTAACATTCAAGTTTATATATTTAAACATTGATTTTATATTCATACATCGATTACGCTTATACATCGTTTTAAGCATCTTTACTTAAACATCGATGCAAATGTAATTGACTTGAGTAATCTCCTGAGTTTGGTAAGAAATTGTATATGAAAAGTGTCATATTTGTAAAAATAGCCATACTTCTTGAATTTTTATTGGAAAATATGGAAACAATTGTAAACACCGTAGTAATTTGGAGCTGAAAAAGGACCCCCCCCCCCAATAACTAGTTTTAACGTAGATCTATATGGGCGGCAGAGTCTACGTGAACTTCTTTTTAGTTCTATGATAAAGTATTTTTATTTAAAGCCCTATATTGTTAGATTATGATAGAGTATAAAGCTATCTTTTTTTTGTGCACTTATTAATCTTGCTACATTACTTGTGTAACAGTAGCCCATCTGAAAATGACCAAGTTCTCCAATTCTGGAGAACACTGGACAATCCGGATCCACTGGTTCTCTACAAGGGGCTCTCCACACTAAGGTCGTCGTAATCGTTGAAATTCGTATGTCGGATTATCTATCCATTGCTGCTGGGGGGCTCTTTTTATTAGGGAAGGGAGAAAATGATGCGGATGACTTCCTCGGGGAAGGAGTAGCAAATTGATCTTTTTAGGAGGAGGAGGGGGGGGGGCAAAAAACCAAACGCCTACATTTTTGACCATCATGTTTCAACATCTGGGAGGAGAGGATTATATACTCCACATCCAAGGAATCTAATGGGCTATTTTTGAGGAATCTTTGAGGTCTTGTCCACTAATCATTATTGAAGCAATTGAGCAGCTGTTAGGGTGAAAAGAGCAATAAAGATTAAAAATGAATGAAGCTTATTTATGTGATGACCCAGCTAAACCAAATAACCGTAGAAATAGATAAATTAAGAGCACGAAATGTTTTCCTACAAAACTTACAGCTTAAAGTAGTTCAATGATGTAGGTTCAATTTTCTTGTTCGAAGGTTGGAAGGGTCTTGTAATTTGTCCCTGGAGTAAGTGTTTATCGGAGGATTTTCCTGAGGAGGGGAGAACACAGTAACGAGTATTTCTCGGAATATGTGTTCCTCGCCCTAAGGAATTAAATGAGATGTTTTAGGGGTGAGCACATTCAATTTAAAAGTAATAACAACAACTTTTAAACGAAGGTTAGACACAAATAAAGCCTAGTTGTGTGATGGTAGAGCTGCGAAAAGCCATAGATATAGATAATTTTATTCAGATATTTTCCTGTATTAAGTCTGTGTCACCAGGGTTGCCACCACGGTTAGCTCCTAGGGTGCTACAATTGCCCAAATTTGCGTGCTACACATTCGGTGCTACAATGAAAAAAAAAAAAAAAAATCGCATGTCGACACGCGCATGATTTGTTTAATCGTACTTAGATTAGTTATTAGGTCAATTTTTCAATTTGTTTTGATATAGAGGAATAAAAATGTAGCCATAAAAGATGTAGCTGACCAGAGCGCTGGATGGGAAAATGCACGTGCACACGGATATCCCGTATTTAGATGGGGGCATGTTTGATGTGAGACACATCATGTAATTGCATTTTACATGTTTATATTTTCAATTTGGTCACATAAGAGAACAAGTGCTACATTCAATGAAGCACTTGCTACACATGATAAAATAGCAGTGCTAAAATAGCAGTTTCGTACTACAAGTGGGAACCCTGTGCGTTACACAACGAATTGAAAGTGTTTGATGTTAATTTAGTATCTTTATATTTCAAGGGTGAAATGATAGACCGTATTGAATATAAATAATATATTATATAAGACTCCAAATATATAAGACTCAATAAGTTTATTTTTACCCATCAAAGTCTACAAGACTGAGAAAATATGCCGTATTTTTGAAAAATGCGCAAAGTGGGAATACCCTCTAAAAGTCAATGAATCATTACATAAATCATACCATCAGATGATATTCTGATATTCATAGCTTGAATTTGGTGCTGCGAGTGAGAATACATTTATTACCAGCCTGATTCGCTTTTTATGTTTGACCAAATCGTGTCTCTTCTCAATTAACGATCTGACTGAGTGGTTTCAATTTAGTATCTTTTAATTTAGTATCTTTAATAATTTAGTAATTTAATTTAGTATCTTTATATTTCAAGGGTGAAATGATAGACCGTATTGAATACAACGTTGAACATGCCCAAGACTACGTTCAAACTGCAACACAAGATACAAAAAAGGCGTTGAAATATCAGTCCAAAGCAAGAAAGGTATTTATTTTTGTGTAATTTGAATATACTGTATTAGATATTACCTTATATACATAAAAGAGGGAGATAAAATCCTACCAAACCTTTAGTACTACAAGATAATATAGTACGAGTAGGTTGACGAATATAGATACCCGTAGGGGGAGGAGAGGAGGAGGCATTTTCAAAGTTGAAAGCACCGGTAACTAAACAGAATAACGTGTTTATTACCGCTTAAATGTAGTGCTTTTAAAAACGTGCTAATATAAGTTAATTTCCCAATTTTTAATAGTTAGCACAATAATTACTGCATCATGTATAACGGACTAACGGGATTACGCATACATAGTGACCTAGAGATGCTGGAACATTATGGCCTCCCTACAAGTGCCATACCTGCTACATGATTTTCTCTCACTTCATCGTTCATTTTGAAAAATGAAATGTTAGATACGCCCTTTTGTTTATTGCCTTGGACCTTAGATCCTGCTGTGTCTTTTGAGGCACCCAGGGTCTAAACTGAGTTTGCGGTCGCCTCTGAAGCGTCTGGCTGTGACAGTACATTCCCCCTCCAACTGTAAAGGGGCAAGAAACTTTCTTAGCTCGTGGTACGTACGACGGAGTGTACATTCAGGTCTGCTTCTCCGGCGGGTGAGGAAAAATTTACGTGTATAACTCGGACCCATCCTCATTGTTTGAAATTTATCCAATCTATAAAAATAATTGAGTTCAAGAATAAAAAATCCCATCGGCTGATAATTGTTGTTTTGTAGGGGGACTACAGCCCCTCCCTCCTCTATGATTCTAAGAGCTATACCTGCGAATAAGACTAAAAAATAGATGACTAGTAATAAGATAAAAATATTTTCCCCAGTGTTCCCACTTGGGATAGAACTAGGCTTATCATGCTTCCCTCCCCCTAGAGTTGAAGAATTAAAAAAAATTTGTAAAAAAGGGTAAATTTTCGGAGTGTGGAAATATAGGGTGTTTTTCTAACTGGGACATTTTCAGCTCACGACACCCGTCCCTAAAGAAAGTTGAAATATTTTCATATTTTTCTTGAGCTTTAAGATTTTATTATTCATATTTATTTCGCGTGGGATGGAAATTACATTCTTTAACGTTGAAAACACTCTTTTTTTTTTGCATAAGTCATACTTGCGGAGTTTTTCAAATTCCCCTATTCAAGTTATGGCATTTGCATATCGTATGTAAGTAGTCAGGTAATGAAGGTTAAAAGAGGGACAACTAATTTGGTGTCTAACATTCATTGAAGGTATATACATAAATAACTGGAATCGTGACTAAATATATTTGAGGGATCTCGCCAAAATTTTAGGTGAAGTTCCGGGCTTTTTTTAAAGGGGACTTGATCCTTTTAATTTTTTTTTTTTGGGGGGGGGGGTCTTGTCACTCATAAGGGGAACGTCCATATTATATGCATGGATGACCAACCTGTCAGGTCCATCTTACCAGTTAAATGAATACTTTATTTTTATCTCCCTTTTTTCGAATGTGTCATGTTAGGCTATTTTATCGTACTTTTTAATTTTAATAGCTAGTTTTTATTCAGTTTTTAGTTTGCTAGTTTGTAGCGTACTGCAGCTTCAGTTCAGTTCGAAGTTTTATTTTTTGGCCTACAAGTCTTCTTTGGCTATATGCTTGGTAGAAGGTCGGCAACCCCCAATAGCATGTTTTCTTTTTTTATGAGTATTTTTTGTATACAAAGATTATTCCCATGTTGGAAATGTTGAAAATTTTGACATTTTTCTTTCTTTGACATTTCTAAATTTTCCCTCTAAATCTGCACAGTAGTGCTTTTATTTTTATATTTTTATTATATATTTATTATATATTTTATTATATTTATTTTTATTATTTTATATTTTATTTTTATATGTCTCAGAAGTTTTTTCTTGTGAAAAAATAAAAATACCATGCCAGCTGGCAAAGTATCCAAGTCAAAATAATGTTATTATCATGTCATCCATTTTTTTTTTTTTTTTTTTTTTTTTTTTTTTTTTTTTTTTTTTTTTTTTTTTTTTTTTTTTTTTTAATACAGAAAAGATGTTTTTTTAGAAACATAATTGCGAATATAAGAAGAGCAGATGTTCTCAGGTATGAACTTGGGGTCGGGGTCTAAATCGTTAACACACTATATTTTTAGGCCTGAATGTTTTTATTTTCCTGAATTGGTACTTTGGATCATTATTTTTGGCTGGATTTCTGTTTATAGAAAGATTTTTCCTAGAAAAGATTCTTTTGCCTGAATATCCATGACCTTCTTAAAAAAAGAAAAATACGAAGAATAAATTATTATCCTTTTTGCGAAAATGTGGTTAAGACGATATTTTCAATTAATTTAGACCTCCCCTCTACGTGGATAGAATTCTTATAAATGCTGTCCTCAGTGTTATGGACTTGTATACCTGGATACTCGTGGCATTGTGTGACCGTTCTTAGTCAAATATTGACGTTTATCAACTTATTTCTGATAGCGATAGGTAATCTAGTGTATTACCACTATATATAACGGCTAAATATCATTTAGCAAAAAGTAAAATGAACTTAATTTCTTATTTTGGTTAATTTCTGGTAATTTTCTATACTTGGTGTCAGGCTTGTGGCACTGTGGACTACCAGAAAAGGTACTGCATTTGGCTCGTGGAAAGCTACTGAATTTTTGTTTCGATGCCAAAATAGCTAATCCTTTCGATCAGGCCCGTACCCAAAGTGGGGAAGGCGGATCCATAATTTTGCATCTCAAGATTTGGACATTTCGCAATTGTTTCTTTAGTTATATATATATATATATATATATATATATATATATATATATATATATATATATATATATATATGTATATATATATATATAATTTGCTGATGATTGTTGCTACCGAGATAAAATCGTCCGTACGTTTCTTGGGGGGGTGGGGCTATCTATTTTGGAGTAGGGAGTGAGGGGCAGTTGTTGTGGTATTGGTGAGATTCCCTTACTTCCTTGTGCAAACCTTCTTTTGAACCAACTAGCGGGGTACATTATAGGTGGGGCGTGTCTTTCACAGGGGAATCCAAGGTAGTGAAATATTGCACCTCAGTCTCAGTAAAGAATTATAGAGATGTTACCGTGAATATCCGAAATTGGTGAATATATCACCAGTGAATGTCCGAAACATCTTTTTCTTCCTCCTTGGATTTAGTCAGTGTTGCCAGTCGACTTTTTCAGTTGTATACTAGGTTTGATGGTGACAGGTTAGGTTGAGTTAGGTTTTTAATTCGTTTCTGATATTTATAACCTAAGCTAACATAACCCAACTTTAAATTTTACCATCTAAGCTTGTATAAGACTGAAAAAGCGGATTTGCGAAGCTAATTGAATCCAAGCAGAGAAAAAGTATTGACGGACATTTATCGGTAAATGTCGATATTAACTAGATTTTGGGCATTCACAGTAACAGAGATACTAATTGGAAAGTCGAAATGCGGTACAACTATATATACATTCGAAAGCAGATTCTGATATTCATCAGTGAATTTGCACACAGAACTTGTGGGATAGAGGGAGGGGGAGAGGATCAAATCTTATACTACTACCACTAGGAACTCACCGCAGGACCAAGTCATCTGCTGTCAGCACAGCTACACACACTCATTCTCCGTCAAGTTCAATGGGGTTTATTATCAAGTCAAAAATAAATTACGCCTAATCACAATACTCAGTCCATTTCTAGACGCCGAGATCCTCAATCTCTACCTATTAAACATAATACGCAGCGTGGTCACTGCTCCTACTCTCAGGAACAACCTTACCTCTCATTTTTTCCAACGTAACTACCAATTATCCTCTTGCCCTTTGTCCCAAGGGAAACCACCTCATTAACGCACCAAGATAAAATAAAGTTTGAACTTTATTTTCATCTATTTTTATTCAATACATTATATATATTTTTTACCATTATTTAACTAATCTTTTCTATGGCTAATAAAGATATTTTACTCTTCTTTTAAATGACACAAGGGAGCTCCTATCGCTTAGTTCTTCTGGGAACATGTTCCATTACCTTCCAAAGTCATATTCGGAGCGAAATCTTATCGTACAGTCGGGGCGAAGGGTATTTGCAGGTTGACAATTATCAGGTATTTACACTATGCTGGCCTGAGATTGGTCGAAATAATGTTTTTATTGGTCGAAATTTTATTGGTCGAGATTGGTCGAAATAATTGGTCGAAATTTTAAATGCAAACGGGTGTTCACCAACTAGAAACTTGAACACAAAGGTCCAGCATGACTGTTGATGCAGCGACTCCATTGACAAATACTCTTCATTTTTTCCAATTAATTTCAAAGATCGTTTATGAATCGAATTGAGCTTCTGCAGGTGAGATTTAAAAGTCAATTGCCAGATCATTGCACAGTCTTGTAAATGGAGTTTGATAAGAGCGTTGTATAGCAGGACCTGTGTTTCCTGAGGCAAAGTATTGTTAATTTGTTTATTATTCCAAGATTCCGGGATATCTCCAGCTCCACTGCTTGAATGTAATGTAGGAATGAAAGGTTCTCATCAAGTAGGACTCCCAGGTATTTTGCAAAACACTTTTCTGGCCGACTGATCATACCTTTGGACGCTTCGATACTACATATCTCCGGCTGGACACTTCCAACCCGGCAAAAAATAAAACGCAACGTTTATCAACATTATTCACAAGTCGGTTAGAATCCATCCAGAGATACGTCTCCTCGAGAAGAACCCTAAGCTTGGAAATGAGCGCTGGTTTTTCCCTTTCACAGTAACCTAGTGTGGTATCATCAGCATAAGCCACAAGCTCATCATCATCTACAGGTTGAAAAGAAGTTTCATCGTGACTTAGCTTGGAGCAGCGAAGAATAGTTGCCGTATTTAATACTCAGATCGTTAACGTGAATCGGAACAGTAGTGGTCCTAATATTGACCCTTGGGGGATATTGCAATTGACGAATACATTATTTCCTGGATCTTCTCCTAAATAAATCCTTCGGTCCCTCAAGTACGATCTGAACCAATTCCAGAGTTTTGCTTCTTATTCCTCCAGTTTCCCGAGGAGAATATGGTTGTACATGTTGTCAAATGCTTTTCTGATATCAGTCAGGACCGCTGCAGGTAGAAGGCCAGAATCCAGAACTTTGTTGATCCATAAATTCAAAGCCGTTAGTGTATCTTTGGTGGAGTGTCTTGGTCTAAATCCAAACTGATGAGTATTAAGAAACCCTTTTTTTCTCCAGAAACTGGAGTAGCTGCTGCTGGATGGGTTTTTCAAAAACCTTTGAAAAAACTTAAAAGAATGGAAATAGATCCATAATTCGTTGGATCAGCTGGAGTACCTCCTTTGTGGAAAGGAATTATTCTAGCTTTCTTTAGCCGGTCTGGGAAACTACCCTTTTGCAGTGACAAATTGATCAGGTAAGAAAGAGGCTCTATGATAGAAAAAGCAACTGCTTTAACAGATTAGTGTGTTCTCGGTCGAAACTAGAAGGTGAATTTCCTCTTAGGTTTCGTATAATCAACAGAATTTCAGGTGGAGGAACAGGAGCAAGAGCCATTGACATGCTGCATGCTGGGCCTAGGTAATCATCAAAACTCTTCGTGGGGTTTTCAACGGAATTCGCTTTTTTTTCTTACCTCTGCAAAAAATGATCCCAGTGCATTTTCAATGTTTTCTGGCCCTAATATAGTTTCCCCATTTACAGATAATTTCGAAGGGAGCTCAGGTGGAGTGCTGCAGGGACGAGGTAAAGAGTTTACAACCGGCAAATCTCCCGTGAATCTTTCCTACTCAACTATTTTTCTAATGAAATAATTTCTCTTAGCTTCACCTAAAATTGATCGAAGACATTTTTTTTTATATTCAATATATTTCTCAAGCGTCGCTATGCAAGGGTCATTTACATGATTAGTTCAAAGCTTATTTTTCTTATTAATACACTGGAGCAGTCCGTCACTAATCCAAGGGCTGATGGGTTGATTTTTCCGTCCTCTCTTCCTTGTATGCTTTTTAGAGCAGCAATCGGTATACTTTCTCATAAAAATGTTATGGAGTTTCTCAGATCCTGCAATAACATCTTGTGTATTCATAACATTATCCCAGGATGTGCTCTCCAGAACTTGTTTGAGGGTTTCTTGTTCCTCATCATTTAATTTCCACTTGACAAATCCCTGCATAGGAGTGGCATTGTGCTTAGGACCTTTGTGCTGTATTTTAAAACTCTTAAGCAGAGAGAAGTGATCAGAAGTGTCAGATATCCAGACAGAGGCCGATATTGGATGCAGTGTCGAAAAAATGTTGTCAGTCAATGAGTGGGAGGTAGTAGTTACTCAAGTAGGTATTGTAGTTGAGGGGTACATGTTCGGAGCAGACATTACACTGAGCAGATTTATCGTACCTGTTGATAGAGGAAGAATCAGATAGATGTTAAAGTCCCCCATTAAAATGGCTTCGTTCCCTTGTTTCTCCAGAAGATCAGATAGTTGACCCATGTTTTTTAAGAACGAAGAGACAGATCATGCCGGTGGACAGTATACCTCTTCAAGTGTTATTACCTCCTTCAAGTGTTATTACCTCTTCAAGTGGTATACCTCTTCGGAGGTAAAATTATTTCAAAGAAGAGGGATTCATAAACTCCTTCGATATTCCGGGTTAATGCTTTATTGATCCAGGCTGAGTATTTTTGCCGCGTGTAAATAGCCAAGCCTCATCTATTCATTGCAGATCTATGCAGGAATTAGGAAGAATAACCAGGTATAAAGGGTATCAGTGTGTCTTGTTAAAAAAATTTTGCAAATCCCGACTACGTCTGGTTGCAGCTGTTGGCAAAATTTGTTATATCAGAAAACGAAGACCATAACCCCTGACAGTTAAGCTGCAGAAAAGTGAGCTGAGAGTCAGAGCGTTTCTTAGTCACATTACACACATCTTCATATTGGCTTTCTAGGAAATTTACTCTTATGAAACATTAGGGAATCTGATTCCTTACTAATTTCAACATCAAAAACTTTCCAGATCCAAAAAATTTTCTTCTAACTCTGTTAATCTCGTACTTTGACCTTTTGATTTGGAGGCGCCCCCGGGAGTTTAGAAAAGGAATTCATAACTTACCAGTTACCACGTACTCGGGAGAGGCAATGGCTGTACTTTTGAAAGGGACAGTAGACCACTTTGAAGTTTACAGATCCGAACTCTTCTTAATGCACTGAAAAAAAAAGATAAGGACACATGAAAAGCGAAAACATTTCTTTAGATCAACAGAAAAAACAACTTCAAGATTAAGCAAACGGCAAGTAAACAATAGTACTCTCAGGGGCGGGCAGTTATACTACTTTTTAGTTAATATGTTTCATTTATTTCTTTTACCACCATAATTTATCAGTATTCTCTCCAAATCCTACCATAATCAGTACTATAGCTATCCCAGCAACTCACTAAATCCAAACTTTTTTAGAACAACTCTATGCTTCAGAATCAGATTAATTGGGATTGTCTGGCCTAGCGCGGTGAAGCTTGAGTGAATCATAGCAGTCATCTTACAGCTTCGTCTTTTGCGACTTCTTTGATTTTTTTTTTTTTTTGTTTCTAACCAAAGTTTGATTCCTTTTTGAATCAGACGCATTTCTACCACTTTCTCACTCGCTGTTTTTTATGTTCTTAGCTTGTAGCCAAGAGATAATAGTTCTTTCCGTGTTTTACCGAGATCACTAGGCAAGTCCACAGATATACTCAAATCATTTTTTAAAAACTTACTACACTCTTTCATTATTTCTGACCAGTCAAAATTTTCAAGGCTAGAGGAAATCGGATCTGCGGGCTTTTTTCGTTGCGCGCTGTTTCTAAGGGATGGGCCGCTAGGGCTAAACGACTCAGAGTTTGATGTTTTCTTTGAAATTCTGTATACAAAACTGGTATCTAGTTCGCATTAACTATTCCCAGTTTTGACCCGAAGACGGAGGTCTTCGCCATCTGAATATTTTGGGCCGTGGATATCAAGGTTATTCCTTCTTGAGTACAGTTCAAAGCGAAAAGCAGTTGTTTTCACTTTAACAACCTCGGATCTAAGCAGCCTATTTTCCGACCTTAGACGTGTGCTTTCTTACAGGAGTTTTGGAATCGTCTGTAGGAGTTCATCCATACGGTCATCGAAATATTGCTTTGTGAGTGACATAATTATCGACTGTAATGTCGCTATGCTTTTTAATTATTCCTAGAAAAATCATAGAATGAGACTTACTCGCAAGGTAAATACGGGGTCCATTTCAGCAACTGCAGTGAAAAAAAAAATCCAAATCCAACGTTTATCTGACCAGCGTTAGTTGCTTTATTACGACTGCCGTCTTATCCAGTGGGGGGGGGGGCTATTGCTGATGTTATTTCACTCGTGGAGAACTTCACTGCGTGAATGACTAATCAAAACCATCCCAATCTTATTTACAACCTCCCTCTTTACACCCTCCCTGGAAGTTCCTATTTTCCTTAAATATTTCCTTACGACTTCTTCCCACCCCAACCGAGGAGTGGCTCATAGCTGCATTTGTCTTACCAGGATCCGTCTCAAATAGAAATTTTTCCTGGAAGAGGAAGGTCAGTCAGACTACTGCAGACAGAAATCCTATTTGGACCCCCCCCCCTCCCCGCCTCTCTTCAGTGCAGATATCAAGCACCATTGTTGGGCTCCTAGGAATGAAAATTTAGGTACCACTGTGGTTGACTTCGATCAGCCACTATTGGGGTCAGAGATCCTCGCGGTAGAACTTGAATTCAATAGGTATCGCAATGTACTTGCCCTACACCCTGCTAGGAATTGTTAATATCTATGCTGAGAATAAGTATTTAATTTGGCATTCCTTATCTTGTGAAGTAATGGCGTTTTTAGAGAATTCTGATGTGTTATTTGGGCCAACTGCCCACACATCTGATAAATTTCAAACTTTGACGGATATTTTCAGGTAAATGATGATGAAACCCCAACTCTTGCTATACCAGAAAAACTTTTAAATGATTTGGACTCGGTTAATCACATTATACACATTTATTTCAAGCTTTTATGCTGTTATGTTTAGATGCAATGAAGGTAAAAGAATGAAAAAAATAAAATCAACAAAAATAAATAGATATACAGAATGTACAGCAAAAATTAATTTGAAATTATTGTAATGTACAATAATTATAAGATTGTAAATAGTAAAAACAAGAATGTACAAAAATAAAAAAAGTAATTGAAAATAAAATAAATAAACTGGGAAGACAAACGATACAAAAAATTAGACTTATCTGTTCTTGTTAATTTACAATACATTTAATTAAATTACTTGTAATTTTACTTGAAGAACATAGACATGTGGCTTTTTCTGAGGCATGCCATTTTGAAGTTGCCTCCGTCATCTCCATCTACGAGTAAATTTAATTTATAGTAATTTGCATCAAATACTGGGTTTTCTTTCTCTCTTTTTTTCGTTTTTTGCTTGCGCTCAGCTTTCTAATGCACGTGTTTTTATTTATATGTGAATTTCATTTCTGTTTTATCTTGATATTATAATCTCTTTTTGTACTCTTTTCTCATTTTTCTTTATTCGTGTTGATGCTTATTGCTCGCGTGTCTTTTTCACAGCTATGAAATCTTAATGCTAAATGAACTAAAAACTATTTATTAAAAGCTTTAGCTATTAAAAGCTATCAAAAGTAGTTTCGCTATTAAAAAGCTTAACTATTTATTTAGTGAGATGGATTAATACAAAGTGGAATTAAAAAAAAAAAAATGCTGATTGAGTAGCAAGTTTTGCTTTTTTAGAAGTGATGTTTTTTGTTCGAGTCTTCAGAGCAATCTATTGATCATCTATTGACTTGTTGGACATTTTTTCGACTAAAGAAAAATAAGAACTTTATGCTGATATTTAGTGAAATGGGCTTTAGTTCGGTATTCTCTAGAATACTAATAAAAGAGTTTGAAATTAATTGGGCCGTTTTAAAAACTGTGCTTAATTCATTTTGAATTACTTTTTGGGATATATAAAAATACGATTGCTTTCTTAATGGCTGAATATCAAATATGACTGAAGGATTTTTGAAATAGCATTGCATTTTGTCATTGTTGCCACATTGCACTGCGAAACTAAACAAACAAACTAATTTGTTCAATTTGGTAATGTTTTTCGTCGGTAAAAATTCAAAAATTTACGAGATGTTGATTCCCAAAGACAACTACAACTTCATGGAAAAGCTACACCTTAAGCTCTTTGGTGTCAGGTGTTTCTTAGCTCATTATTTGGCTGATTTTTCGCCCAAGTTTTTTCTTTTTTGAATTTTGGTGCCCGCTACTACCGTGATCTGCATAACTGCTTGTGGAGGTCTTTTTTTTTTGTCAAGAATTGACTTCCCGATTTTGTATATATATTTTTTGAAATATATATGGTTGTGTTTCTACCCTATTAATAGGTTTCTTCCCACTAAAAAACGTACATGGTGTCTGGTATATTATGGTTCGGGGTGTTTATGGTCTATTGTATATTATGGTGTAACTCTCCACTTAGCCAGTTCAAACAACTAGATTTCATTCTCCCCGTTCTTGATGCTTAAACAAATTTAGACACTAGTGTGGGGAAAACCAGTTTTTTTTTTTTCATTCTGATTGTACAGAACACAAGACTCTTATAATTTAATAATAATACTAAATAATTAATATAATTCATTGATATTAAAATAATAATAGTTACTTAGTAATAATTAATAACATATTATTTATCCTTCCTGTAACTTCAAAGCATAAATCCCCAGAATTTGATTTTAGTGCTTAATGCACTTTGATTTAATATGGCCGAATTAAAGTGACTCATTGTAAATGGGTGTTTCAAAGGAAGAATTGATCGAATCCAGTGTTGTTGTTTTTTTGTTGTTTTTTTTTTCAATTTTAGCATAAAAGTACTCAATTGAGTTTTACATGTTTGTTAAATTAAAAAAAAAACTCTAGTAAAGAGCGAATATAGAATTTAGAACAAATGGAAATTAAACTATATAATATCTCAAACGAAAAGTAGAAATTACAATGAATAGAACCAAGCTACAAATTACCACAAAAAGGTTTTGGTCCCTCAAAAGTGACGTCAATTCACGAAAATGTCAGAGGAATAGAAATGTAATCTTTAAAATCTAAAAGGGGTACTTTTGTTATCTTTTCCATCTTTCGAATGGAAACCAAAAAGAAAGCTATTCTTCGTTAAAAATACAAAAAAAGTATCTTTCAAAATCTAGATGGGAGTACAATTGACACCCCCCCCCTCCGGCAATTGATGCCCTTGTCCTCAAATTTGGAAATTGCGCTTTTCTAAAAACTAAGTGAGTTGCATAAGTAGAAATTTCTGTTTAGTTATCGTATTTTAGTCTTGAAAAGGAAGAAAACACTGACATTAATAAGGATTGCGATACGTTTTTATATCGAGAAATTTTATCATGAATAAGCTCTGCGTTGCTACCCCTCAAACTCGCCGAAAGTCTCGGTACTTTCCTGAAAACTAAATAAACGATTTATTTTGAAAGTTTAGTTTTGCCAATTGATTTTTTATATTTCGGTAGTAGTAGATTAAAAAAAGAAACCGTAGATGAAAATTGATTAGATTTTGGATAAATAAAATTAAACTGATATCGAAATAAGTATTTATGGAAGACTGAACAGCACGTAATTTTTTAACGTTATAATAATAATAGAAAAAAATTCAGTAAAGTGGAAATGAGACTCTTGCCTTGGATTTGTAGTCAAAAAGCACAGAATCCTTGAGAACCAATATTAGCGGAATAAGCTGCCATTTATAAAATATACTTTTGGTGTATTTTGACTTAGGACATGTGCTAGGGAAAGGGAGATTTGGAGAGAGCATGGATCCAAGAGCTTCTTTCTGGGCCCTAAATCTATAATATAACGTCATGTATGACTTTATTTAAGCAAGAAATCGCACGTTTACCTTTTTTCTATTAAAATGTGCCTACGAAGGGCTATTTTATGTGGGCTATTTACTTATTTATATTAATTTGGACCCTTATTCCCGAGGCTACACTTATCTTGTGGCCCCGAGGCATGTTTTTTTTTTTTACTCTCCCGTCGGTTCTGATTAAAATAACGATCTTTGAATCCTGATTTGATACCATATGGTGTATTAAGTCGACGCTAGCTTCTATAAAGCCTCTTTATATCCTCACTGAGGCTATAAAGCCTCTGTTTTGTATGGGCTATTTGTATAATTTGGGACCCCTATCCTTGAGTCTACAATTATCTTGTGGCCCCCGAGGCATATTTTGTAAGTCATGGTCGGTTCTGATTAAAATAGCGATCTTGTAATTTTGATTTCATACCATATGTTGCTTGTGAAAGAGGTACCAGGGGACATCTGGGATTAATAAGGGACAGCATATTGCTCTCTGATAGATTTTGCCCCTTTAAATAGCAGTAGACCTGGTAGTTTTATATTAAACAAGTCCTCTCCCAGGTTTTTAGTTTCTCATTCTACATGAAAAGGCAGGAGGGCATTCTCAATGGTACTTGGGATACATATCCCTCTTTACTAAGTCTACTCTAAGGTCTGGACTACAAGGCTGTTATTTTGTTAGAATCAGAACGAATAAAAATGCTCTTTTTTAACATTTTATTGTAAAACCATATCATCATTATAAAATATTACCAAACATGGATTCGAATCAGTTATAGTCAGAAAATATTTTATCAACAGGCTAAAAACTCGGATTGCAACCTGTCCAATCTGGAATGTCCAATCTACGGTCAGCTCATTAATATCGAAACTAGCAATTTGTCATCTTTTTGTTAGTTTTTATTCTACGAATTTGGTCAATTGTGCTTCTTGATTATTCAAATAATAATCGCCTCTTCTATTTTATTAAATCATTTGGTGTTCAATCTTCCCTGACCTATTAGTTCTTAAAAAAAAGATTGATTGATGCCATTCGTTCCCTTAATCAACAACCTCAAGTGGACACTAAATAGGGTGCTTTATAATCTACTGAATTCTATAGTGTCACAGTAGCATTTATGAGGGATGGAGAAACGGCCTTTCATCAAAAGTAAAAAAAAAAAACAAGTGTAGTTGGAATTTCTTTGGGACCACATCCAAAAAATGAAGTTAGGTGAAATGTACCAAAATATGATGAAAATCATGGAAACTACGACAGAGAACTAGGGAAAGCAGGCCGCCCAGGACGTTTTATATTAAATACCTAACATAACCAACTCTATATATTAAGTATTTAATTAAAATATACGTGTATAGTAGTTTCTTTTCACTCAGGCTAAGCTAATTATCTCCGACTGCGCAAAAAAGAAACTGGTTTTACAACAGATCAAGAACAGCAGTGTGATCGCTATAACAAAACAAAAATAAATTTGCTGCAACCGATTACCTTCTGGCATAAATGTGTTGATGCTGTTACATTACTTATTAGTCAAGTGACGTGGGGAATGGAGTTACAGAACCCTACCCATTTTCTGATAAGTCAGTATATTTAAGATTTAATTTATAATTTCAGATATTTTCCACGAAATTCTTCGATTTTTTTTCTTCTTCTGTCACCCTACTCCGAAATAAGTTCCTGCAAATGTGCATGTTATTGACATATATCATTATCGATGTCTCTTCAGCCTAAAATATGGATGGTTCATGCATGCTATTTTTGGTTTATTGGTGTCAATAGGGGGGGGGGTGTCCTCTAGACGTAGAGAAATATGTATTGGGGGAGGGTAAATTTAATGAATTTTTTTATTGAAAAAATCGAGAGAAAAAACGACAATTTTGTCCCATCCCCTATATTTCCATTAATTGACGCGATATTTTTGGTTTATTATTGTCGGGTTGTTTTAACGGAAATGTTTCTGATATTTGTAAGTATTTTTTTTTAAACCATTGGAATTGAAAAATTTGGAAGATTCAGTTGGTGTTAACAAGATATCTCTAGGCCAATGGTCCAAGTCTTTTGATAATTTCAGAACGCTTATATAATTAATATATAATTTCCGATATGGTCCCATGCTCTCTTCACCTGAGTGTGGAAATTATTATCACTTTCTCTTCTTCAAGTTGTCGTTGAGTATAAGACTTCAAAGTTTGTCTGTATAAAAATGACCCAGGGGCCAAGCTCCACATGTCAGTAATTTATTCCCTTGCCCTCAAAGGCATAAGGGAACATATGTCCGATACTTAGACGCAGTCACATACTCAAGAATTTTATTGGGTACAAAAAAAAAGATTCTATTTGATAATTTGAATGAGAAATGTCCAGAAACCCAGGTAAATTTAAGATTGGGGGTCCAAATCCCGAGGATCCCTCGGGGTACGTCCCTGCTTATACGCTATCATTTTATAAACTTTTTTGCTGTCATACCTCCTTTGATGCGTAAAATTGATATTCAGTCGATTATTGCCGCTTTGGTTTAATGGAAATATTTTCCGAGTTGGTGTAAGCATTTTCCATAAATCGATTTAATAAAGAAAAGCTGAGTGAGTCTTGTATTATCGGTTGCCTTCCTAAACATGTAATCGCTAGAGGAAATTTCTATTGAACGCCAAAGGAACAAAAAGAACTGAATCTGCAGTCCGTAAATTAGGTAAGTACACTTATTGGCTGGAAACAACTCTTTCTTTAAGAACATATCCTGATACTTTTTCCTTTTCAAGTGTTTGTTTAGTTTATGTGGGTTATGACATTAACTAATCTGTACCTTAATAAAACGACTTTTCCAAATTTCTTGTGAGATAGAGAAAGAAAACTTATGAATCAAAATTTTTGAGAAAGCTGAGTTATATTAGTTTCTTGGGCAAGAAAAATAGACTAATAATCTTGGTTTTTGAAAACACTGATTTGTAGAGAGGTATTTTCTGGGGGTTTTACTCTGCTGTCATATTTGGAAAACTATGTGCTAGTAGGTTTGGTATTAAATCCATATTTTTAACTAAGACTGTTCTGGCAGTGTTTTGAGTATGGTAGTATGAAGAAAAAGAACTGATTCGCCATTGTCCTCAAACTTTAAACTCAAAATTCCCCATAATTTATAATTTTGAAAAGCGTTGATTTTAGATGGATATTTTTCTTTTTAATAAAGTTATGAATTTTGAATATTAGAGTATCCTTGAAATTTGTTCAACACCGTCCCGAAAAACCAAATCTGATATTGTCTAACTAACAAAGGAATATACAGTACTAGGGTAAGTTTTACCTTTGTTAGTATTGTTTAAGAATTTAGAAACATGTTTTTTTGTAGTTTTTTCCAGCCAAACATTTTCTTACCTTGTAGCATTTATTTGTTCGTGCTATTAACCTCAATCTTATATTAATATAGAGTATTAGGTTGTTAGGTATGATTTAGGTATGATTTATTTTTAGGTTGGTATGATTTATTGTATACTTAGGACTCGAAAATGTGTGTTTTTTCTTTTTTTTTTTTTTTTTTTTTTTTTTTTTTTTTTTTTTTTGGTTTAGAATTTTTATATTGTTTACCCAGTGAAGATGTTGAAAGAAGTATTAGGAATTAAACCTTATATGAAAGTACCAAGGAATATCAGTTGTTTTCTTAACCAATAGTAGACGTTTTTTTGTGGTTTGGATGAAATATCTTCTTCTTCTTCTATGTGGCGAGGTATATTAATCACCATGAAAGTTATTTTACCTCTTTTACAGTCTGTGGAACATCTACTGCGGTGGGTATGGGCAATCTAGGTACCGGTACATCATCTTTTTAAATGCTAATAATGTGTTTAAAATTAATGATTCTGTTTCACAAAGGAAAAGATGGCTAATTTTAGCCCAAAAATTTTCTTGGAATTTTGGCACCCTGGCAATAGTAGGTCAAATGTAGGTCAAAACTGAACAGAACATGATTTAAAAGAAGATATCCAGTCAACAATTGAATTAGCACTGTGGTTTAAAATTGACTTGCCCAGTTCCAATAACGATTTATAGAATAAATAGATGGCTCTGTTTCCGAGTAAATGAAATAAAAATATTGCCTCTATTGTCAAAATTTCTTCTTTCAATTCCTAATTTGTATTGAAAAGTGTTCACTAGCCAAATTGACTAACTTAAGGCCCATTAACGATGAAATTTCGCTAATGCAGAGATTTAGCGAATGTTAATTTGAGTTCAAAAGATTTTCCATGTAACTTTTAATTGGCTGAGATGAAAACCTCTGATTGGCTCAAATTAGCGCTAGCTTAACGTCGTTATTAATAGATTTTCATTGTGAATTGGCAAACAAAGGGTGAAGGCAGGTCAAACGTTTTTTTTTATTTTTTTTTTTTTTGCGTTTGACCTTAAACGCAGAGAAAAATGTCGAAAAATGTTGTTTGTCTTGTGTGTGTGAGTACTAAAAACGTTTTTGAAGTACAGCTCAGTAAGGATTCATTCAAGGCTCCTGAAGGAAAAAAACTATATTTTGTTCATTGACCAGTAAGATTATTTTACGGAGTTTCATACTGTGAACGTTGTGAAAATAAGGATCAAGCAAGTGCCATGATTTAGAAATCTTAAAAAAAAAGTTAAAAAGCATAACGTTTAAGAAATTTTCAGATTTAAAAAATCAGATTGAAAATATTAATTGCTGTACGAGCCAAGGGCGTATCCAGGATTTTTCTCGGGAGGGGGGGGGGTGCAAACACTTTAAAAAAGCTCATCAAGAATTTTTTATTTACTGATTTTGTGAGATTTTTACGGGTCGGGCAATTATTTTTTTTTTGAGTGGCGGGGGGGGGGGTCAAACCCGGGATAGGGTCTTTGTACCAGCACATGGTTTGATAATTATAGTTTTCTAAGGACTAAAGAAGGAAGCGGGTTTTGAAAATATGAACAAGGGTACTTATAGGTTGCAATTTCGTTTTCTTTTTGTTGTGGGGGGGGGGGAAGTCCTTTTACTAATCTCCAAATGAACCGTTTGTGCACATATGTGTTTAAAGCCTCTTATTAGTGAGCGGAACCTTAGATATTAATATACCTATTTGAATAGTCATTTTAGTCTTCTGTTCCTTTAATTCTGACAAATACGGTTCTTTTGGTGAATTCGATTCTGTTGACCAATGACAAGTGACGGTAATGAAGATCGATTCTCCTTGTGACGGTTATCCATCCTGTTAAAAAAATTTTTTATCGCCTCCTGTAGTTTCCATCTAAAAAGATTATCGCCGCTAAGAAAACTATTCAGTTTAATTAAACGCCCACATTGTTTTGATTTATTACAACGGGCAATTTAAAAAGAACTTGTTTCCTGGGAAAAAGGGATTTGAAGAGACAACTTCTTTTGTCCCGTCCAAAGCATTTTTCAGGTATTTTCTGTGGCTGGATTTTTGTGGGAAATCCAAAAGTGAAATAAACTCAGTTATTACCCTGAAGAGCAAAAAAGTTTCTCTGGAACAATTTATTGATGTTATTAGAGAAGAAAACTGGTATGTGCTTAATAAGTAATGCTAAAATAAAATAAAAAACTCGCACCAGGGACACATCCAAGATTTTTGTCAGGGAGGATTTATAATAAAGACCGCAAGAAAATTTTGTTTATATGCATTTTTGGTTCGTTTTACGTTTCGGACAGAAATTTCCGGCGGGGAGGATTCAAACCTTGTAAACCCACCACCCTGGATACAGCCTTGCCTAAACCATCAATAAAATAGCAATTTTGTTTTGTTTTTGCAAACAAAAGAAATATTATTCCTCTAAGTGAAAGCTATTTCACGTAGACCGTCCTAGCTAAGTGATTGGAGCGTTGGTTTGAGGAAGCTATTTTGGTTAACTACCCAAGAAAACTCCTTGTTTTGCTTTTTCCTCCTTTTGAAGATTATATAAAAATTTTCTCAGAAAAGCCGATTGAATAATCACATTGATTAACTTATTGGTATTGTTAATCTTTTTGTCAAGGCCGAATGTGTAGCTGGGTACTCCCCCCTCCTGCCGAAATGTTTGTCCGACTTGTAAAAACATAACAGAAATCCATTTATAGTTTTTCCCTATACCCTCCCCACTACCTATAGAATAGCCCCCCCCCGAGCAAAATTCTGGAAGCTCTTTTGCTTGCTGTGGGCCTATAGAAAAGCAAGAAAGAAAACCTTAAATCAACAATAAAGTCTATTTTTTTGTTCCGCTTATAAAACTATTACTTCCCTGTAAAATGAAAGTGTTTGAGAAGATTTGTTGAGAAGACGCCTTGCTTTGCTTCTTAGCCTTCTCTTTCTCTTCCCTTTCCTTTTCATTTTCTCCTCCCTTTCTCTTTCTTCCCTTTCTCTTTCTCTTCCCTTTCTCTTGTTACCCTTCTTCCCCTCTCCTTTCTTTCCCTTTCCTTTACATTTTCTCTTCCCCATATCTGGCTTTAATTCTTCCCTTTCTCTTTCTCTTCTTTCTCTCCCCCCTTTCTCTTGCTTTACTTCTTTCCTTTCTTTTTTATCTTCAAATTTTAAAAGAATTTCATCAGAAAACTAGATTGATAATTATTTTTAGTTTATTGATTACCACACAAATCTTGCTATATAGAAAAAAAAAATGTAAGAGAAAAAGAAGCCTCGAACTAGCAATCCAGTAATATATTGTTCCTTTTTTTTTCTGACAAAATAATGTCTATCCATTTAAAGAAAGGGTACCTGGGAAGACTTCCCTGAAAAAAGGCTTTGCTTTTAGCATCTTTCCTCCTTTTGAATTTCAAATGAGAATTTTCTTTGAAAGGCTGATTAATGAATAACGTTAATTAATTGATGCGAAGGTTGCTATATGCAAAATAAAACATCAAACAATTAATGAAGTAACGCATTCTTGTCCTCACTGAGGCAACAATCGCAATCCCTGTTCCCTCCCCTCCCCATTTACAAAAAAAAACAAAAAGTTTGTTTGGAAATACGTAGTTTTGCTTTTACGCTTGAAATTGACACAGTGACTATCAAGAAGAAGCAGATAGTAGTAAATTACTTAAAACGTGCTTATATAATTACCCAATGTCTGTAACTTACAGCCAATCACTGTTTTGTCTCTGGACACAGTCATGAGAAGGTTTACAACGAGTACTCGAAGCCAAGCGAGTATTTCTCTTAATGCAATCTGTAGGCTCATTAAAATGGTGACGGATTTTATCTGTAGTTTCAGCAAGTCTACGCTGTTTTTTCTCCCGGCTGGGGATCGATTTGAAACTTTAAAAAGTGTTTTTAGGGGGGCTGGGGGTGCTAAATTTTGTGGTGGGGGAAGGGGATTTTTTCGTATGCGCTCATAAAAGAGTATACGCTCATGTTTTTGTCTGTCGCCCCCAAGCTCGGCTGCTATTTGCAAAATAAAGGCAAATAATCTAGTTTATATAGAATACCCTACATCGGGGTCACATCAAGGTTTTTTATGACACTTGGTATTTACCAAGTGACATATAGCGATCGCATTTTCTGTCTGACTGTCGGTCTGTCTGTCGGCCGGTCCCAGTTTTGCTAGTTCGAGCACTTCCAGATAAGCTAGGGCGATGAAAGTTGACAGGTGTATCAGGGACCAGGCTAGATCAAATTAAGAATAGTCTTTTCCCCGATTCGACCATCTTGGGGGGAGTGGAGGGACGGTTAATTTGGAAAGATTATAAAAAATGAGGTATTTTTAAATTACGAACGGGGATCAGATCTCAATGAAATTTGATATTTAGAGAGATCTCGTGTCGCAGAGATAATATTCTGAATCCCGATTGGATCCGGTGAGATTCGGGGGGGGGGTTGGAGGGGAAACCGGAAATCTTGCAAAACGCTTAGACTGGAGATATCGGGATGAAACTTGATGAGAAGAATAACCACAAGTCCTAGATACGTGATTGAAATAACCGGAACGGATCCGCTCTCTTTAGGGAAGTTGGGGGGGTGATTCGAAAAAAATTAGAAAAAATGAGGTATTTATAACTTACAAATGGGTGATCAGATCTTAATGAAATTTGATATTTAGAAGGATCTTGTAACTCAGGGTTCTTATTTTAATTCCCGTTGGGATCCGGTGACATCGGGGGGGGGGGGGCTGGAGAAGGAAACCAGAGATCTTGGAAAACGCTTAGAGTGGAGAGATCGGGATGAAACTTGGTGGGAAGAATAAGCACAAGTTTTAGATGCGCGATTGACATAACCGGACCGGATATGCTCTCTTGGGGGGAAATTATTCGGTAATTCGGAAAAATTAGAAGAAAATGACGTATTTTTAACTTACGAACGGGGGATGGATGAGATTGGATCTTAATGAAATTTGATATTTAGAAGGACCTCGTGTCTCAGAGCTTATCTTTTAAATCCTGACCGGATCCAGTGACATTTGGAGGAGTTAGAGGAGGAAACCGAAAATCTTGGAAAACGCTTAGAGTGGAGAGATTTGTTATGATACTTGGTGGTAAAAATAAGCACAAGTTCTAGATACGTGATTAATGTAACCAGATCTGATCCGCTCCATTTGGGTGAGTTAGGGGGGGTGGGTCATTTGGAAAAATTAGAAAAAATGATGTATTTATAACTTACGAATAGGTGATCATATTTTAATGAAATCTGGTATTTAAGAGGACTTGTGCCCCAAAGCTCTTATTTTACATCCCAATCGGGTCCAGTGACATTGGGGGGGGGTGTTGACGGAGGAAACTGGAAATCTCGGACAACGCTTAGAGTGGAGATATCGGGATGAAACTTGGTTGGAAGAATAAGCACAAGTCCTAAATACGTGATTGACATAATTGGACCAGATCCCTTCTCTATGGGGGAGTTTGGGGGGGGGTATTTCGGGGAAATTAGAAAAATGAGGTATTTTTAATCACAGGAACGGGTGATCGGATCTTAGTGAAATTTAATATTTAGAAGGACCTCGTGTCTCAAAGTTCTTATTTAGAATCCCGAGTGGATCTGGTGACAGAGATCTTGGAAATTTGAAATCCTGGAAAACTCTTAGAGTGGAGAGATCGGGATGAAACTGGATGGGAATATTAAGCACAAGCTCTAGATACGTGATTGACATAACCGAACCGGATTCGCTACCGAGTCTAATATTAGGTTATACCTAGGCTATACTAGGTAATACCGAGTCTAATTTTAGGTTCCGAGCTCGACACAAGTGCCATATATTTGTTACGTTTTTATGAATTAGACAAACATTTTAGTTAAACCCCCCTAAGATTTGTTTCACAAAAGAAAAAAAGAATCATTCAAGCATATGGTTTTCAGTCTAATTTTATTACCTTTTTTCTGTAATGCCTCGCAGTGGCCCCAAATCCCGAAAACCTGGTCAAAATTGTGGAATGGTTTCAATTCGCAGCCAACTTCAAATCAAAAGGTTTTCAAAGTCGATAATTGCAAATCTGAGGCTAAGATTGCAATATGATCATCCAAAGACAAAACACAGTATGTACAGATCTGTTCTGTTTTTCCACCCACTGTATATTTTCATTCACTTACTTTGTTGACTCGTGACTTGATATAGTAACATTTACCCTTTGTTTATGTTTTTATGGCACTTGGTATTAACCAAGTGACATATAGCAATCGCAAATTCTGTCGGTCTGTCTGTCGGTCCCGGTTTTGCTACTTTAAGCACTTCCAGGTAAGCTAGGACGATGAGATTTGGCAGGCGTACCAGGGACCGGACCAGATTAAATTAGAAATAGTCTTTTTCCGACTTGACCTTCTGGGGGGAGTGGGGGGCCGTTAATTCGGAAAAATAGAAAAAAATGAAGTATTTTTAACTTACGAATGGTTGATCAGATCTTAATGAAATTTGATGTTTGGAAAGATATCGTTTCTCAGAGCTGTTATTTTATATCCCGACTGGATCTGGTGACATTGTGGGGGAGTTGGGAGGGGGAAACCTAAAATCTTGGAAAACACTTAGAGTGGAGGGATCGGGATGAAACTTGGTGGAAAAAATAAGCAGAAGTCTTAGATACGTGATTTAAATAATTGGAACGGATCCGCTCTATTGGGGGGGGGGGGGCTATTCTGAAAAATTAGAAAAGGTGAGGTATTTTTAACTTGCGAACGGGTGGTCGGATCTCAGTGAAATTTGATATTTAGAAGGATATCGTGTCTCAAAGCTCTTATTTTAAATCCCGACTGGATCTGGTGACATTGGGGAGAGTTTGGGGTGGAGAAACCTAAAATCATGGAAAACGCCTAGATTGGAGGGGTCGGGATGAAACTTGGTGGGAAAAATAAGCAGAAGTCTTAGATACGTGATTTACATAATTGGAACGGATCTGCTCTATTGGGGGCGGGGGGGGGGTAATTCTGAAAAATAAAAAAAAATGACGTATTTTTAACTTACGAAGGAGTGATCATATATCCATGAAACTTCATATTTAGAAGGACCTCGTAACTCAGATCTCTTATTTCAAATCTCAACCGGATCCAGCGTCATTGGGGGGGGGGGAAATCTTAGAAAATACTCAAAGCGGAGAGATCAGGATGAAAGTGGATGGGAAAAACAAAATCTTTCTAAATTACGTCACTGACATAACTGGCCGGATCTGCTCTCTTTGGTGGAGTTGGGGGGGGGGGGGGGGGGGTAATTTGGAAAAATGAGGTTTTTTGTAACTTACGAAAGGGTGACCAGATCTTAATGAAATTTGATATTTAGAAGGGTGGTGTTGTGCTTTTAAGCTCTAATTTTAAATTCCAACCGGATCCTGTGACATTGGGGGGAGTTGGAGGGGGAAACAGGAATTCTTGGAAAACGTGAAAATTGGGGTATTTTTATCCTACGAATAGGTGATTGGATCTTAATGAAATTTGATATTTAGAAGGAATTCATGTCTCAGAGCTCTTATTTCAAACCCCGACCAGTTCTTTTGACATTGGGGGAGTTGGAGGGGGAAATCTTGGAAAACACTTGAAGTGGAGGAATTGGGATGAAGCTTGGTGGATAGAATAAGCAAATGTCCTTGATACGTGATTGACGTAACCGTACCGGATTCGCTCTCTTTGGGGGAGTTTGGGGAGGGGTTCAGTGATTTGGCGAGTTTGGTGCTTCTGGACGTGCTAGGGCGATGAATATTGGTCGGCGTGTCAGGGAGCTGCACAAATTGACTTGATAAAGTTGTTTTCCCAAATTTGACCATCTGGGGGGTTAGAGGGAGAGGAAAAATTAGAAAAAAATTAGGTATTTATAACTTACGAGTGGGTGATCGGATCCTAATGAATTTTGATATTTAGAAGGACATCGTGACTCAGAGCTCTTATTTTAAATCCTGACCGGCATTAAGCCTCTGATTTTCCTTTTAAATGAATCTATTGATTCTTAGAATTTTGTTAGAGCTCATACCATATGAGCTCTTAGCTCTTCTTGCCTCGTCACAAGTGCCACATGAGCTCTTAGCTTTTGTTTTTTCTTGTGTTCATTTTACTGAAGGCCCATTTAGTTGGTTCCAATCATAATTGCTATAAGCTAGCTAAATTTCAGTACTAGCGAAAACTCATTATGAATGGATATGAAGGAAGATAGATACTAAACCTTTACCAAGTATACATATATCGGAGTACACATATCTCGGTGCACTTTCGAAGAATCAATTCGTTTTAGATAAGACAAAGAAACAAAAATATTTCTAGATTCATCACGGACAATTAAATACTCCCCCCCCCCTTCCAGTTTTAAAAATGGGTCAGTATCGACCTATAAAATAAATCTCAGTAACTTTTGTTTAAGATGTAATTTAAGACTCATAGAGCAATATTATTTCAGAATACTTGCCTATTTTAATTTCTGTCAATGAAAGAATTCATTTTTCAAAATCCAACATACCCTAATCAGTATCAATTAAGTGAGATTAAATAAGCTTTCAAATCGATGCTATATTTTAACTCAGTGGGGACAATGAAAGGGATTTGGAGGTAATATTTGAACCTTTCTTATGCCAGAAATATTTACATATTTTACACCAGTTTAGCGATCTTAATATCTCTTTATCCAGGTTAATGTCCCGGCAGGGACGCTCACTGAGGACAAAGCTCGACTGAGTCCCTCCGTTGGATCCTAGATCTTTTTTAGATGCCTGGGAGACTAATTATTCAAATTATAATTTTTTCCCCATCCCGTAAAAAAAAAGTCCTGCATACATGCCTGCCACCCGGGCTAATTTTCTTTTTTCTTCTAATTTTCTTAATGGAGTGATTAGTTAATTAAAAAAATTAATCTGTCATAAACAGACGAATATAAGAAGGCATATATTCTTTCTGAGGTCTGAATCAATGTCAATACTGGCGTAAACTGGCTTGCCGAAGAGATTTAGGCTAGTAAATTATACAAGGTACCGAGACTGCAATTGCATATATGGCTTGCGAAAAGGATTTAATCTTATATTTTTCAAAATAAATATCGAAATAATCTAACAATGAGATATCATTCTTGTTTTGATAGTAGAAGAGTTCATGAATTCTTCTACTGTGCAAAGGGGTTGCTTTCAAGAGTAAATTCACAATATTTCTCATTTTGAACCCTGTTGTTGGGCAGGGTCTTAAGAGCCAAATTGAGATATTTTTACCTAATTTTTAAAAACAATTGGTAAAATTCTAGTTAATTGACTTCTTGCTATCTCGGAAAGGGTTTAGGCTAGGAAAATAAAACTTTCAGGGACGGGTCTGCAGGCTAAAGTATGTCCTGGGAAGGTATTTTAAAGTACCCACTTCCACTCCTTCTCCCTCTAGAGGGCCCTGAAATTTGCCTACATGACAGGTCTATACCTATTGAAATTTTGACAAAACAGCATTTTACTTTAATTTTCAGTTACGAGTTGCTTTTTCTCTGCCTTTAGTTCTGAAAATGCAATTCCTGTTATTTGAGTAGAATTTCGAGCCATATCAATGTTTTTTTTCAAAATTTAGGAAATGTATTTGCATATCTTTAAAACCTTATAAAATGGAATTGAGCAAAGTTATGAAACTGAAAACAATTTTTTTGTACTTCAATTAAGCAGAAGATCTATTTTACAAGGTTTCACTTTTATAACACACATATGTTTATTGGTCATCAAAGGTCAGGGCCCTCTAGAGGGAGAAGGAGTGGAGGTAGTTGCTTCAAAATACCGTCCCGGGACATAATTTAGTCTGTAGAATCATCCCTGAAAGTTTCATTTTCCTAACCTAAACCCTTCTGAGATAGCAAGAAGTCAATTAACTAAAATTTTACCAAACAATTTGATATTTTAAAGATCAACCTATCTCGTCAATTATAATTTTTTTTTAGTTTGTGTTTAAGAGTTGATTGGAAGGTCTTGCCATAACTTGTAGATATTGTATAAGGGATCCGAATAAACGACAGCAATCTAAAAGCCGGCATGTACTTTCCTGAAAATCTTAGAAAAACAGTCCCTTAAAATATTCTAGCCTACCTACTTGAATTTTTTGTAAAATAAGCTCAAAAGAAGGATCATTTGAATAATTTATCGGCTTTGGGCGTTCCCTGTTGTTCTAATTGCCTTGATTGTAAACATTGCCAATACTTGGTGCATATTATTTATATTGTATGTACATCGAATATTCGGCACTTTGCTTAACAATTAGTAAGAGACTATACGTTTTCTTTATGTTTAACTAGTCTCTCGGTAGCTTTTCAAGCTGTTGACACATTTAAAATTCCCTATCCATTATTACGAAAATTACTTTGGGAATTCCCTGTGGCGTTCGGAAAATTCCCTAGTCCACCTGTGATCTTTGAGACGGTCAGCCAAAGCTGAGACTCGCAAAATGACCTTAAGGCATCGAGCCCTCTTAGCTTGACTTCTTTAGTTGCTACAAGCATTTCGCGAAATAATGGAATAAAACTGTATCCATTTGAGAATAAGATCAGTTTCAGAGCATCCTCTCTTGCCCCAGCGACTTTCAATAATTGCTTCCAAATAATGATCATTTAATTGAATTTTTGTATTAGATACACCTCTGTGAAATTTCACAGCCGAGGTTTTCAGTATTGCCCCTAAAGATAGACTCTGGCACGAGTCAAATTTGGCATTGCAAGCCGGATTTCGCTTCGGGCGATGAAAAGTATTTATATGGGTGGATATACGTCGGAACATCAGCCGAAATTCAGTACAGTTTTACCAAACTGCTATAAATTCAATCAGCTGCGAAATTGAGCATTTTTTTCGATAGCTGGGACTCGGACTTTCATTGTTGCATAAATTCTGAAGTCTTGTGACTTGTCTCTATCTGCTTTATGTACTTTGAAGTGGCTCTATGGGTTCTGTGCAAATATACATTGTCAACCATACAGTTTCACGCCATTTCAGTGCGTTAACATCCAATTGTGAAGTCTAAAAAATCGGTCCATTTTATTTCATCCTTAAGGTAGGTCTGTTCAAGTATTTCCGACATGTCGTTAACTCTTAAATACGTCGTATTATACTCGGCTGGCTATTTACATGCTGTCCTTGATCACGTCAGGAGTGTGTCATTTGTAGGACATGGTATACCATTGAAGCTGTGGGTGCGCAACTTTTGCCAGGTTGAGAACATTCCAAAAGAGAATTGTATTAGGTCTGGCTGAGATAATGCCTCTGAATATGGGAGAGGTAATGGTGCTGAAGGTCGGGTGAAGGTTGACTATCCACTTGATGTCGACGGTTGCTTTGGTCTGTGCGCCCCAAAGGTATCCTCCTAAAATTTGACGAGTTTGTCCTCGATTTATACAACTTTTTACAGTAGTCACAAAAGCGCATGTCAGGTTAATCACAGTTCAGGAAATAGGGAACACGAAAATTGTAGATTATTTAAGTTCGGTGAACTCTGTTAGCTGTTCCGGGGGTTCATAGCTTTGCGTATTTTGTAGCATTGGAGGGTACTAAAAGTTTACTTTTACGCGGAATTTAAGGATACAAATTTGGGATCTGCATAAAGATCTCGAACGTGAAAGTGTGTATACCAAACAGTACTCGTAGTTTCGGGGGCTCATTTGTCACAAGTAGACACGCTGAATTCTTATTTCAAGCTGAGGGATTTAATAATGATAGATGGTAATAAGCTTACCTAAGCTATGGATGTCAGGTGATTGATTTTTTTTTTTTACGATAGTTTCGACAGGACCTGTGCCTGTCATCAGGTTTAAATTCTTTGAACAAAGGCAAGGATAAGTTTACTTCAGATCCACTGAGATACCTTGCAGTTGTGGTGATACCTATATAGGTCGTACCATGAGACCTATATATCACCGATCAAAAGAACATGTTTATTCCATTGATGCCTGCCTTTAAAAGACAAAGTTAAAGGAGGAAGATAGTTTTTCTCATATTTTTTGAAACCCTTCTCACTCCATTAAGTTTGACCAGGCCCAACTTCTTGCTTTTGTCCCACAAGTCTTAAAGCAGAAAATCAGAGAAGCTTCGGAAATTGCTAAAAATAAACCAGCCATCATAAAGACAATGGTGAGTTCCACAGTAACGAAATTTAGGAATCCTTCAACCATAGATTGAAAACTAACAAAAAACTGCTCCCTTCTCCTACAGGCCCAACCTCTTTAAGATCTACAAGGATAGCGACCTCTACCAAAATTCGGGCCATGTCACAACGATAATTCTAGGTTCATTATTGGTGTTGTTCAGGGTTTTCAGTTTTATTTATTTAGTGATTTTATTTTCTGGCAAAAGATTTGAATTTGAACCTGATGATGACAGGCACAGGTCCTGTCGAAATATCGTTTGAAAAAAATCAATCACCTGACATCCATAGATTGGGTAAGCTTATTACCATCTATCATTATTATGTATAAGAGTCAGGCTGGCCTCAGAGAATATATTAGCTGAGAGATTTCGGCTGAACTGCCCGTACAAATATATCTTTAAACTAAGACCATCTATAGGAATTTCTTACGTCCACTGGCGGTAGAGAGTCTTAATGCACGTACGACCCGTTCAATCGTGAATCTGTGTTGACACTTAAAAGAATGCATGTGGAAGCTGATGAAAGAGAAAACAATATTCCTGTCCAAATATTGCATGTGTAAAATCGTATGGTTGAAGTTTAAGTAGGCTAAGGAGTTCCGTGTTTGCTACTACTGTAGTTCACCCTTTAAGGTTTTGCAGGAAGCAAAAGTGATTCACCCGATTGTAGTTGTCTTTGGTAAAGAAAAAGTGCTAGTCATATTTCTTACCAGAGTCGACCAGCAATCCATGAAATAATTAAACTCTCACTATGAATTAATCCCTGCTGGGTCCGAGTGTTTCCCACATGATCACTAAGTCTCCATATATTTTCTGAGAAACTAAATGAGTTTCGAGACGGTCTTGGCTCCGGGAAGTATTCAGAACTTTGTACATTTACGTTCTCTATCACATGTTTTCTCACGTTCATCCAGTTGTGTTGAACACATAATCAATTTTGTCGTAGTCTTCAAAAACGAATTCCCTAAGCCGACGGACGATTTAGACTGTTTACTTCTTGATTCATACTACGGATCATATCTGCCATCACGGAACTTGTGTCTCCTGGAATTCTTTAGGATAAAGAAAAGGGAAGAAGAACAGGTACTCGACAAAACACAAGATGTTGGAAGAGGGAGAAACTGAGTTTTAAGTCTTTTCTTATAATTTTTGTCTCTGAACGACTGATTTATTTTACATTCATAAGGACGCCCTAATATTTATATTTTGAAAACAATCGATGTCATCTTATTGTTTTTTGTGACAAAACATAGATGCTGAAGAAGGGGAAACTCAGTCGTTATTAAGAATCTCGATGATGTTTCGCTCTGAAGTGACCTATCTAGGTAATTTTTTCAGGTCAGACAATCAGTGCAGATTTGCAAAGTTGCAGATTTCCAGTTCAAAGTGTGCAAATTTTCAGTAAAAAATATCGAGCACTTTTTGAGGGAAGATGTATAGATGCAAACATAATTCTTGCTTGTTTAAATATATAAGTTGGCAGTAAGATTGGGTAATCTGTCACTTGACCGAATAACTAGGTTTTGTCTAAACCTGGTGGATTATAGAATCCCAGAAAGTTATTAAGCTAGGTGAATCAAACTTAGGGATGCATCCAAAACCCCTAACAGACATTTTTTTTTTGAATTCATAAAAGCAGTTAAAAACAAGCAAAAAACAGACAAGGAGCCAAGAATGATAAAAAAAAAATATCATGCAATATGGATTGAAAGGGGACGAAATAAGATATAAAGACAAGGTAAAAAAAGGGTAAATAGTGAAATTGAGCAGACAAATAAAAGGGTTATAAAATAAACATAATATTAATTTGGGTATGAATTTAACGTGTTTTGAAATGGAGAATACAAATAAGAAGGGAGGACTATTGAGTAACTCTGTAACAAAGGGTAACAAACATTTTCAATATTTTCCTGTGCGAGTTTTAAATAATATACGAAACCACATGGGCTAATGATGACAAGATTGAAAAATATATTCGTAGAGGTATGTTTTTTGGGGGAGGGGTGGAGGGGGACTTAAAAAAACAACAAATTGTATGTGCATTTTGTTACCTTTTTACAAGCCGGGTCAAAATTTGGAGGAGGGTTAAATCATAAAACACCCCCTGGTTGCGGCCTTGCGTAACTACAAAAAAAAACAAATAGAAAATCTGCCAGTGAAAAAAAAAATGTAAATGTTGCGTCCGCTTAATCATCCTCAGTAAGAAATAAAAAACCAAACCGTAAACAAGAGCGACTAAAATAATTAAAAATAAACTGTTAAAAGCATCCACTGAAGTAAAAGAAGGCCCTCTTCATACAATGGTGAAAGGGTAATTGAAGTAATCCACTGAGGACGGGTGAGCAAGGGTGTCGGCCGAAATATTTACACTGTTTTTTTCATTTTCACTGGCTGGAAATGTTCTCTTTTTTTGTTCTTTACGAATACATTTTTCTCATTTTGTGCTGGTTTTAGCGCCAGTTTCAGCGTGGTTATGCTTCTGTAGCCCTTTTAAATTTTAAAAGGACATATGTTAAAGCTAAAATTTAAAGATATGATCAATTAGGAGTTATTTAGGAAATTATCCTGAATGGTTAACCTTAATGATCTAGTAAATGTTCAACAAATGATCTTTGTTTTCTACTTAATCATGGTATTTAAGGGTTTCTGGACTCGTTGGCTACAAATTTGAGGCACAATTTACCCCGTTAGGTATATATTTTACAAATGACAGACTTGTTTTACCTTATTGAGAATCAGATTCATGCGAAAAATGTCATTGTGTATGATCAGAGGGACGAAAGTGTGGCCAATATGCCTTCCAACACTTCTTCTCATTATCTTCAACTGCTCTTACATATTATAATATATAATATATATTGCAATCAGTATTTTTGTTTCAACCCCTCCATCATATTTAAAATTTCGGCTTTGGCCATCTCCCACTCAAGGCCGTATCCAGGGGGCTAGCGGGTTTGAACCCCCCCCCCCTCTAATTTTGACCGTCCAATAAAAACGTAGTAAAACTGCATATAAACATTGCTTATGCGTTTTTAAAGTTTTTTGTACCCCTCCTCCCCCACCCCGCTCCCGAAAAAATATTGGATGTGACCTTGCTGCCACTAATTTCCCGATGCTATGAAGTCTTCTTTATAGTGTATATAGATCTAATCAGCGTCTGTCTCGATAGCTTTTCCTCCATACAGGACTTAGCTGTAATACCATACTAGGGACCTATTTCAGGGAAATAAATTGTTTTTGCAAAGCTATAACTTTTCTTTTTCGTACTCAATTCGTTTGCTGGACTAAATACAATTTAATTTTCTGTAGAGGAAAATTGCATGGCCAATTGTAACTTCAGCGTCAGATGCTAAGAATGTCGTTTATTTTCAGAAGGAAAATAAACTAATTTGTTTATATAGTTCAAATTTTAACAGCTTATAATGTTTCTGTTGGTTTTATGAAAGAATCAATAGTCCTGAGTCCGGAAGTATCTGCAAAGACTTAAGTTTGGTTGGCAACAATGCGTTTTTTGGGCATTCTTGTATGCTCGGTAGGATTCTTAAGTTCGTTTGATATATTTTATAGTGATCTTATAGAGAAACAATCATTTAGGAAAAAAAGAGAGGTTCCCTCCAAGATTAATCCGACAGGCCGCTTTTCCAGAAAATTAGCAGTGTTCAGGGCTTTGAAACGTTTTAGGCCTCTTCCTCACATAAAAGAATATTGTGTTTGTGGCCCTTTAATAACTATTGTTATTCAACAATATAGAACTATTTCGCTCAGATCAGTCTGTTGGTCACCTAAATTTCAATTGAATGACCTGGTAATAGTATACTTACCTACTAATGCCCCATCTACCCTCATGAGACGTTTTGCCACTCCTTTTGATATTTCATGAGGCAGATCTCGAAAAGCTCAAGTACAGATTTGCATAGTTGAGGGATCTGTTGTCGATCAAAGTCACTAATCTCCTCCCGTCAAGTCCAGTCCTTTTAACTTCCCCTTCTAGCGAAACAGCGTTCATCGGTTGTTCGCTCAGCATAATTTTACCAGTGCAATTGTTGTCTTGTGACTTTGTTGAAGATCCTCTCGTTTCTGGTAACTTTACTCTTTCCGAACTTCCTTATTTGTAGCATGGCGGTCAGTGTACCTGACTGTGACCATTCGGTGTAGATGTTTCATCTCGAACGCAAGGAGGTCGTTCTCGGTATTGGCTTTTACTGAGGATGAGTATTCTATTAAAAAGTTGAATTATTAAAAAACGGCAGTAGTTTATTTTAGAGATTTGAAAGTTCTCTAAAACTGGCAAGGGTCAGGTGGTATTTGGTGTCAGTAGTGTAGTAATCGACATCCGTTAAGAGATGCCCAAGGTAGAAAGAACAATCACCTGTTGCCACCTGCTCGCAGTTAATTACTATATTGGGAGGAGTTTGCTGACGCCTAGAGTGATATCGTCATTTCTTTGGTTTCACTAATCTGTGCACCAAGTTGCTTCGTTGCTTGTAAAATTCAGGCAGTATGCGTTATTTGAAGTTCTTGGATATTGTTGATAGCTGAACAATGTCATCAGTATATAGATTTCAGTTTGTTTCGGCACCACATTCGGCCAATATCAGGGAGAGGACCGCACGCACAAATATATTGAACAACTGTTAAGAGAGAATATATCCCAGAAGCCACGGGGCATTTCCTGTCGACCATGTGGCTTAATTAACCCTCTGCTAAAGATCAACGAATCTATGAGGTTCAAAGTAACACTGTCTGATCCTGTAACACGCCTCCCTTTGGAGATTCTTTGGTCACTTAGGGAATTCACCATCTACGGTTGAAAAGGTGCTTTTTATTTCCGCATCATAGATGTCGTTCTCTTGTTTTCCTATGCTACAGATTTTGAAGGTTCTTTCTTGGTTGGTAACTGAGTCAATGTTATGAAGAGTCTTTTTCTATCACTTTCTTGGACTTGGTTTCACACTGGTGGTACTTCTCACTGGTATGTTTTTTTTTACCCATTGTTTGGGTTACGTAATCAAGCATGTTCAGTGCTCCCGAGTTTTTATTTTATTTTAATTTACTTTATTTGAAAACTCATATACAAAGGCATAAAAACGCGAAATATAGACAAAAACAAAAACTTCTGCAGTAACAAAACAGTGACAACATGTTTAAGAAGCGTAATACAGGAGAAAAGGAAAACCGGGAATTAATCAAACAAGAACTTTAAACTCTGAATTCTAAATTTGTTTCACTTAAAATTTTTCAACAATTTTCTCCAGCAAGTATTCGATTTGTTGAAGAAATTCTGTAACAATTTTAGCTAACAGTTCTTAGTTGGACGGTGGCAGCACTATTGTTGGGAAAATTGTTAGCAAACAGTTTACTGTTTGGACGGTGGAAAAACTCTTTATATTTATTAACCAATCTTGAGCTGTATGTCCATGGGGATATGTGGAACAAATATCTGCGAAATCTTTTAAGGCAGAATAGATTTTTGATTAATTAGTTATAGTGGATATCTTACAGAAAACCTCAGTATACAAGGTGTAAGGGGTTGCGTTAACGCTCTACGGACTGGCGAGGAATTAACAACGTGATGGCGCTACTTGGCAGCTTTCCTATAGTCACGGTAGGATATAATTTGCAGTCTCTGTGAACTAGGAGGTAGCACGCCCGGCCAAGTGGTTAATCTCTTATGGAACTGTGAGGGAGCGAATATGCTCAAGATGAAACATAGTTTCGTAGACAGGATGGTAATACAAGGACCTTTTTTTGAGTTGTTTAGGGAGTAGTTGCTTTTGGAATCTGGAATTTTTTTGTTTTAAAGATTTGTTTTTATCCCAGCTTGAATTTTGATATCTGGAACCTGTAGTCAGAGTCGAAGTTTGTACCAGGTAGAAAAATAGTGTCAGCTGCAGATGAATTCTGTAATCATATTATCCGAACGTAGTCAACCATGTTTTTGATACTCCACTGAGGGTTGCTCATCTGATTTTTTGACGGTAACTGTGAAATGAGTACATAATTTGCAGCTTTATTTTCAATAATTTTCAGTTATGTTAAAATAATTTTCAGCTTTCAAACGAAAAGAAACAGCTAACACTCCTAACCATATAAAATGATCGTTTTTGGCTATTGACTGACTGCAATAGCTAAATTTGCACTAGAATATTGTGGACTAGCCCGAAACATTCTCGAAACGTTATGACAAAGAAAAAGTTTAATGTTAACTTTTATTATATTTTAACGTTATTCTTTACATTAAAATTGACTTTTTTTTTGTTCAGTGTTCTTTTTAGTATCATATTCAGACATATCTTAAGTATGGTAAGGGGGCCAATTGGGGAAGTTGACCGTTAGCCCCCCTTACCTGGAATTAGAGAAAAAAAATGTATCCTCATTAACAAATAAAAAAAGAAGCGTCCCTGTCCTGATTTTGAAAATACCTTTATTTATATCTTCCTTTAACAATTTAAGAAATCCTTGCTTCTCCTCCTAAGTCTTCGTGAATTAGCACCACTAAACATGGGGTAATAGACACCCCTTCTTCTTAGTTCTCTGCTTTTTTGTACTATAGATCAAGTCTTTGTCACAGTACTTTATTTTTTTTCAACTACCGTTCATAAGTTGAAAATACCTCATTTTTTTCAAAAAGAAAGAAAACGATCTAAAATGGGGCTTTTAAAGGTCAAATGAAACTACTGAAGAAAGCACAGAAAGCGAATATTTCGAGAGAACAACCGCCTCTCTTCTTCAGCGCGAACAAAATAATAAGATCAAGGAAATAAACAAAAAACAAAAAAACAAGTGCGGAAAGTACAGCAATATCAATGAAAAAACCGCCTAAAAAATTAAATAAAATTCAATAAAAGAACAAAAATTAAAAGAATTAAAATCAAATACCTAACAAACAATAAAGTGAGTTATTCGCCAATATCCGTGATTTGCATAAAATTCATGCAAAATTGAGCTGCCATCGACGGATACGAACGAACAACCGAGAAATAAAAGAAAATTTTTTTCCATTCGCTCAAATAAACGAAGCAGCAATTGAATAAATTGGAGAACTAGGTCACCGATTTTAACCATTGAATTTCTTGCGGATACCCTTTGAGACTTAAGGGGTTGATGATGTATTTGATTATGGGATTGGGGAAGTGGTTCAACATTAATTTCAGGGATTACGGAAGTATCAGCTTTTGTTTTGAGAAAACCGAAATAAGACTAATTTATTCTTAAATCACCTGAATCTCTGTTCCAAGCTAGACCTAAATGTTGGTATTTATAAATTTCAACAGCTACTCTGTAGTACTGGACAATACCTTTGTCATTTGTATTTTCTCCGAATTAACCGTTCCTCCACTCCCCCCAGATGGTCGAATCGGGGAAGTGACTATTTCTAATTTAATCTGGCCCGGTCCCTGATACTGCCTGGCAACTTTCAGCGATCGCTATATTGATCACTTATCTAGTTTTGGATCTTCTTCATGTAGAAATTGGGGTGGTCCGGGATTCGAACCCGAGACATCTCGCACCTTTAGCGAGAATCATACCACGAAAAAAGCAAGCCACGCTTAAGAACAACAATCATTTGTTTTATTTATTTATTGTTTATTAATACATCAAAGGGTAAGCAATAATGTTTGTCGCTATTGGCAAATAAAATCCTTCTCAACTATTTCATTCGCCTGCTTCCGCCCCCCAGATGGCCGAATTGGGGAAGTGACTATTTTTAATTTAATCTGGTCTGGTCCCTGATACGCCTGCCAACTTTGATCGTCTTAGCTTATCTGAAAGTGCCCGAACTAGCAAAACCCGGACGGACAGACAGACAGACAGAAATTGCGATCGCTATAATTCACTTGGTAAACACCAAGTGTCATAAAAATTAAATATAAGCTTCTGCGATAAGCTGGGTGCTGTCATAACTAAACAGTTGTATTTTACGCTTAATGCAAATACATTTCTCTCGATAAAGGGAAGATAAATGGTGAAATTTCTCCTTTATTTTGCTCTTAAAGTTGTCTGGAGAAAAGGTTTGGTCTAAAACTATTGAAGATTTATGACCCCCGCTCTCCTCCTGAATCTAAAGATCCAATTATCTCCCTCTAATAGCTGATGAGCAACTATGTAACTCTGCATCACCCTTAGCATTAATATACTGTATGAACTACCAATCATTTTTGATGGACTTCATTGATTTTTTGAAGTGAATGTGCTACTCAGTGGCAGTATAGACTCTGAAACTGGGAGCTATATGGAGCTATATGAGTGGCCTTTTCAAGGAGGCACACTCGTGCCTCTATAAAGAGGCGACACACGACAATGTTAAGCGATCTTCGGTTCCAGTGGTCGCAGACGGATGGGGAGGGATGCATTTCGTAGCCCGAGCTCCAACTAAGAAACCTGCAAAATTTCATCCCCCTCCAACTTTTTCTTCATGGGGAAAATCTGGCCGAAAGTTTCGACCTGTCAACCCAAGCCCCCCTTTAACGTTGTCCGATCGGGCTGAAATTCACAAGTTAAGGTCCCCTAGGGCCCAGGAGCTTATCCGCGAAATTTCAGCTTGATCCGATAACTCCTTCCCTGTTTTCCAGAAACCACGCATAGCCACTTAAAATTCATTTACTTTTTTTTCCTAGACGCCTACAGGTCACATCCGACATCGGATCTGGGTGTACGAAGACTCATTCGATGCGGAATTCTCCGAGTAAGTGCCCATGAAAGTTTCGTAGGAAAATCTTAACCCCCCGAAAGTTTCGACCCTCCAACCCCCCCCCCCCCACCCCTTTTAACGTTGTCCGATCGGGCTGAAATTCACAAGTTAAGGTCCCCTACGGCCCAGGAGCTTATCCGCGAAGTTTCAGCTCGATCCGATAACTCCTTCCCTGTTTTCCAGAAACCACCCATTAGCTATTTAATTAACGGATTTCTCTCCATAAGAGCCCATGTTAATTTGAAATTTTTAAAAGCTATTGAGAAGTTATATTTACACACATGCAAGTTATTAGCTCAGTTGGTAGAGCGTGAGACTTTTAATCCTCGGGTCAAGGGTTCAAGTCCCTTACGGGCGGTTTTTTTTCACAACATCAAAAAAATTTTGATAACACCTGGACAGCTTATCATTTGAGAGATAACAGAATATTAGCTTCTTATGAGCAAAAGAAACATTTCGGTCATTCTATCTATTTTTTTTTCTATTTTATACAATGATTTAAAAGCGGGGGGGGGGGGTTCCTCTCCTAATTCCTGTACGAGGAGTACAGGAATTATTAAATTACATCCACCATGGATTGTAGAAAAACGTACAGAATTAATATGAAAAAAAATTAAACCTGTACAAAAGAGTCTTTAAAAGCGAGGGGTTTGCCTCTCCTAATAGTCTTCTTATAGTCCTAAAAAACGTACAGAAATAATATAAAAAAAACTTCGTTTTCTTAAAGAGTTAAAGAGGCTGCGTCCCAAAATCGAACCTTAAAACGTACAGGAATTAGAAGAGGCAGTTGGGGGGCTGCCGCCCCCCAAACCCCCAGCTTTTAAAGACTCTTTTGTACAGGTTTTTTTTTGTGGGGGGACTTCATTGTTACTAATTACTAGTTTCGGCGCAATGGTTCTCCTGTCCTCTTGTGTTTAACATTTTTCGAAGTTATTCCATTATTCATTCATTTCAATTTTTTGTTAATTAAAAGAGGGCCTTTCCGAAGCCAAGAGCGGGGGGTTAGCAAAAAAACAAAAAACCTGTACAAAAGAGTCTTTAAAAGCTGGGGGTTTGGGGGGCGGCAGCCCCCCAACTGCCTCTTCTAATTCCTGTACGTTTTAAGGTTCGATTTTGGGACGCAGCCTCTTTAACTCTTTAAGAAAACGAAGTTTTTTTATATTATAATGGTTATAAACCGGTTCATTTGCTCAGAATTTTTATCGATAGCATCTTGACGCTGTTCGTACCAACGTAGTTGTTTCGCTGTTTTGAATGGCAGAAAGAGGCACTTTGATCCGTGATCTGTTGTTATTTAAAAGGGCACTAGAATTTTGTCGAAACTATGACTGCCGTCTGGAAAGAATCACGCCGTAAAAAAATTAACGCGAATCGCCGTTGTTCTTGGAGAAAATGTTAAAATTCATCTTTTTGTAGATATACTTGAACCCTCTGCGCGAGGGGTCTCTGATCTCTCAAATTAGAGGCTATAATTATATCCACAGAGTTCCGGTTTCTGTTGACTCAGTTTATCCCTCATTATTGTGAACTGTTAAAAATTTTGAAATATTTAAAGTTTTTTTTATATGAGAGACTATGGTTTTCCACCTCCCTAGTTTTTTTGTTTTTTTTTTGTTGTTTTTTCCTCAGACGGCTTTCCTTGATATTGTCAACAGTTCCCTTTGGAAGTTGGAGACTTACTTTTATTAAAGGTGTTTATATCGCTCTGGCAATAAAGAATACTTTTATGAATCCATTGGGAGATGAAATCCATATAGAATTCTAATGATTGTCACTAGGGGAGTTTCCATTTTGATTGGGAGCTTTCGTAATCGTATAAATAGAGAAAATGACAAGCTTGTTTTCCTCTCTGGAAGCCGATCGTATTCTAACTCTTAAAACAACGTGCATGTTCTTTTTTTATAAAAATTCGACTGTTCTTTTTTCTCTTTTTTTGCACGATCTCGTTTGCTCTTAGCAATCATGCTTTTAAATAGTAAATAATGCGCCAAAAAAAGCCAAAAGAACTTTTTTTTCAAAAATGAATATGTCTTCATTTAAGGCGACGCGATACCTTAAAGGATCACCCTATTTAGCACATTATATATATATTTTTTTTTTTTGGGGGGGGGGTTATGTTGCCTAACTATTTAAAATAGATTGAGTGGTCTAGATATGACTTGTAAAGCTTGTACAAGGTATTTCGACAAACGATAGAAAACTATAAGCCTGTATCTGCTTTCTTTTAAAAATATTAAAAAACCATTTAACCCCTCTGGTTCTGTGTCCGAGATAGATATATTTAGTTTTTTTAAAGTTGAGGAAAGGGCAGTCCCCAAAAATGTTCTAGCATACCTGCTAGCATAAACACTAAAAATGAGTTTAAAACAATAGGTCGTTTGAGCAATGTGACAGCCTTAGAAGTTCCCTGTAGTGCTACCCGCTTTGATTAACAAGATTACCGGCACTATACACTTGAAATTACATTATCTTTTGAATCATTTATAGTCAAACCACAGATTCTCAATAGCTCTCAATGATGGCTAGTCCTCTGAGAGAATTTCCTTATGGGCCCTTTGTATTTGTGACGGTCAGTCGACGCTGAGGCTTGTAAATGATTTTAAGGTGCCATATCCACTTAAGGAATCCGTGATGTAATGTGTTATTAACAAAATAATTGCGCTTTTTATGGCACTTGATATCTACCAAGTGACATATAGCGATCGCAAATTCTGTCGGTCGGTCGGTCTGTGTGTCCCGGTTTTGCTAGTTTAGGCACTTTTTGCTAATTTAGGCATTTTTGTTTTTACCAACTCTACTTTTCAAAACAATAAAAAACTAGAACCACTTGGTCGATTTGATCACAGCTGAAAAAAAATCAACAAACAAACAAATAAACACGCACCCGTGATCGGTCTTTTGGCAAAAAATACAAAATTCCACATTTTTGTAGATAGGAGCTTGAAACTTCTACAGTATGGTTCTCTGATACGCTGAATGCGATGGCGTGATTTTCGTGTTATTATGTGACTTTTAGAGGGTACTTCACTCTATTTTCCAAAATAAGGAAAATTGTCTCAGGCCCGTAACTTTTGATGAGTAAGACTAAATTTGATGAGATTTTTATATTTAAAATTAGTATAAAAATTCGATTCTTTTGATCTATCTAGTAGTATCAAAATTCTGTTTTTTAGAGTTTCGTTTACTATTGAGCCGGGTCGCTCCTTACTGCAGTTCTTTACCACGATAATATTTGATTTTATTTGATTTGGTTTGATAATATTTGTTTATTATTCGCATGCATCAAAATAATAAACAGTGGAGTATAGCATAAAGAAAAAAAAAAGGAAAAAGTAGGAAAAGGTATAAACATGAAAAAAATCAACAACAATATACCAAATTCTGAATATCTTTCAAGAATCTGGTTGGCCAGTGGAAAAGGCCTCTTAGTGCTATATTTGTTCGTAGGATTACGCGCTCTTTTTTGTAAATCTAGACATAGAAGAACGGAACGACGAATTGGGTGAGAGATTAGAGGGAATATCTGGATCCGTGGGATCGTTTGTTTCGGCCCTTTTCTTGTTTTTCAAGTAAGGAAGCTGTCAGTAATATCTTTAAATATTTAAATAATTAGTAATCTGAATACCAAAATTAAATTTGATGATTAAAATAGCGAAAATTGAAAATGATAAATATTTGAAAATTTCAATTTTTTTTTTAATATTTAACTTTATTCCAGAGTCAAGTTAGATTTCTTTTAAAACGTGATTTAAAGAAGTTGCTGTTGGTAAGGATTCATGGGCTGAAAAAAAAACCTACAGACCAACAAAAACTCATGAACATGGAGATTCTTGAAAACATGATTTGGTAGTGAAAAAATAAAAAAAAATTCCAAAGTGTGATCACACAGAAACAGATGGAATACTAAAATAATCTCATAACTCAAAAGCTTTTCAGTTTTTTATTTTATTGGCTTAAACTTTAACACAGGAATAACAATCAGGCTGGTATAACCTTATGCATGGTCGGTGGTGACTGTTGGCTAGTTAACTCAATAATACTTACAATCGAATTACCATTTAGCAGGCCATAATGCTCAATTCAATCAATGTACAAAAAGGGTTTATTCGTAAAAAGCCGATACAGAAAGAACTAGTCAGTCATAACTCTTGTCAGCTTCAAAATATATGGTTTTTGGTGTTTACCCCCCCCCCTCCTGGCGATTTAATATATTCTCTAAGGCCAACCTGACTTTCATACATAATGATGATAGAAGGTAATAAGCTTACCTAAGCTATGGATGTCAGGTGATTGATTTTTCTTCTAACGATAATTTCGACAGGACCTGTGCCTGTCATCATCAGGTCATCATGTCGAAATTATCGTTAGAAGAAAAATCAATCACCTGACATCCATAGCTTAGGTAAGCTTATTACCTTCTATCATCATTACTCCTGGCGATTAACCCCGCCCCATGGGAAATAAGGCTTTCCAAATTTTAGAAATTTTATTTCAGTTTTGTTTTTCAATTTCCGCAGGGGGAAGGAATTTTGGTGCTTGTGTATTATGCGCCACTCACTCAAGTTTACACTGTGTAAAACTCGAGAACAAACCGGTTTCTTCGTTAGTTTCTGTCAGCTTAGCGCGAGACAAGGCAAAGACAAGTGACATAATATATGGGAAATCTATAATTTGGGCTATATATTTACACATAAGGAGAGGGGATAAAGTTTTTGGACAGTTTGAAGTCAAAAACAATTCTTACTTCATAATATGTAGAACAATTGTGCCTATTACATTTTCCATGCAGATACGCTGTACTTTTGCCCCACTCCCCCTAATGTGCAAATCTATTGCCCAAATTTGTTTCTAAATAACAAAGAAACTGGTTTGTTCTCGAGTTTTATACGGCGTAAACTTGATTGGGTGGTACATAATACACAAGTATCAAAATTCCTTCTCCCTGTGGAAATTAAATACAAAACTCAAATGAAATTTCTAAAATTTGTAAAGCCTTATTTTCCACGGTGGGTATTTTCCACATGGCTATTTTCTGGGGGGTGGAGGTATTATTAGTCAAATCTAATTTTGCCTCCCTATCTCCTTTGTACAAGATTTATGTATATCATTTCTTGTTTAATAAAGTCAAGTCAAAGTCATTGTATATGGGCCTTAAGTGACTATAATTTAAAACGTACTGTACAGTAAAACGATGATCGTTAACACAAACTGTACAAAATTAAACAAGAAATTATTTCACAAAATAAATTAAACAAAGGAATATATCGTGTTGTGCTAATTAAAATATCGTTGTTCACATTATGCAGGATAGCAAATATATAGCTCTGCATGGAAAATTTTTGTTTAAAAATGTAAAGGAGACAAACTGCAAATTAAAGTGACTGCAGGATAACTGCATGTTCCTAAAAATATAATTCATTCGTATATCTTGAGCTAGAAAGAGTGAAACATTATATCCAACCTTCATCACTTTCTGAATTATGTTTGGGGAAAGATGTAATACGAGATGTATCGAACTAGTACAACGATGTACACCCTCACAAAAATATCTTTTGTATACTCATTATAAAAATGTTCAATGCAATATCTTCTATATATATAAAAATAAGTTGTCTGTCTGTGGATGGATGGGTCAGGTGACGTCACCTGAAAAAACTGGATCAGGTGACGTCAAAACTGAAAAAACTAAAAAAGGCAAAAACTACAAAAAAACTAAAAACTAATAAAAAAAATAAAAAAGCTAAAAAACTAAAAAAACTAAAAAAAGGCAAAAACTACAAAAAAAACTAAAAACTAATAAAAAAGCTAAAAAACTAAAAAAACTAAAAAAAGGCAAAAACTACAAAAAAAACTAAAAACTAATAAAAAAAATAAAAAAGCTAAAAAACTAAAAAAACTAAAAAAAATAAAAAAAAGATAAAAAACTAAAAAAAACTAAAAAAAAACTAAAAACTAAAAAAAAAGGAAAAAACTGAAAAATAAGCTAAAATAAAGGTAAAAACCAATAAAAAACTAAAAAAAAAACTGAAAAAACTAAAAAAAGGCAAAAACTACAAAAAAAAACTAAAAACTAATAAAAAAAGTAAAAAAGCTAAAAAACTAAAAAAAACTAAAAAAACTAAAAAAAGGTAAAAAACTAAAAAAAATAAAAAATAAAAAAAAACTAAAAAAAAGGAAAAAACTGAAAAATAAGCTAAAATAAAGGTAAAAACCAATAAAAAACTAAAAAGAAAAAAAGGAAAAAACTAAAAAAAAATTTTCATCTAAAAAACTAAAAAAAAACTAAAAAAGGTAAAAACTAAAAGAACTAAAAAAGAAAAAAATAAATGACGAAACTCAAAGAGAAAGCGACCAGGACAAAAGGAATGTTCGATTAGCAATCAACAAAGCACCGGGACACAGGGAGTATAAATGACGACCAGGGCATAAGTAAAAAAAAACAAACTATCTATATATATAAAAATAAGTTGTCTGTGGATCTGTGGATCGTGGATCAGGTGACGTCACCTGAAAAAACTGGATCAGGTGACGTCAAAACTGAAAAAACTAAAAAAAAGGCAAAAACTACAAAAAAAACTAAAAACTAATAAAAAAAAATACACCGGGATACAAATGACGACCGGGACACAGGGAATATAAATGACGACCGGGACACAGGGACACAACTACAACGGGGACACCGGGGGAAACAGGGGGATATAAATGACGACCGGGACAAAAAAACTAAAAAGAAAAAAAAAAGAAAAACTAATAAAAAAACTAAAAAATCTAAAAATCTAAATAAGCTAAAAAAGAAAAAAAAGGAAAAAAATAAAGGAGAAAAACAAAACTAAAAAACGAATGTATATACAGACCGGGACACCGGGATACAAATGACGACCGGGACACAGGGAATATAAATGACGACCGGGACACAGGGACACAACTACAACGGGGACACCGGGGGAAACAGGGGGATGTAAATGACGACCGGGACACCGGGACAGGGAATGGTCGATTAGCAATCACCATCAACAAAGCTCAAGGGCAATCATTAGAATCATGAGGTATAGATCTGAATACAGATTGTTTTCCCATGGACCATTATATGTTGCATGTTCAAGAGTCGGTAAACCTGACAATCTATTTATATGCAAAGACAATGGGACAGCAAAGAATGTTGTATAAGTTTTACGTAGTTAAAACCATATATATATATATATATATATATATATATATATATATATATATATATATATATATATATATATATATATATATATATATATATATATATATATATATATATATATATATACATATATATATATATATCTATAGACAATGGGACAGCAAAGAATGTTGTATAAGTTTTACGTAGTTAAAACCATATATATATATATATATATATATATATATATATATATATATATATATCTATATTCACAGGTGGGACATAGGGACACAACTACAATGGCGCGTAACTATTATGGCGCGTAACGACTTACGCGCGCGGGGGGGCTTGGGGGGGGCGCGAAGCGCCCCCACCAACTACGTGTTGGGGTGGCGCGAAGCGCCACCCCAACAGCTAGTATATATATATATATATATATATATATATATATATATATATATATATATATATATGCAATATATATATATATATATATATATATATATATATATATAATATATATATATATATATATATATATATATATATATATATATATATCTATATATATAAAAATAAGTTGTCTGTCTGTCTGTGGATGGATCAGGTGACGTCACCTGAAAAAACTGGATCAGGTGACAAAACTGAAAACTGAAAAAACTAAAAAAAGGCAAAAACTACAAGAAAAACTAAAAACTAATAAAAAAAATAAAAAAGCTAAAAAACTAAAAAAAACTAAAAAAAGGCAAAAACTACAAAAAAAACTAAAACTAATAAAAAAGCTAAAAAACAAAAAAAACTAAAAAAAGGCGAAAACTACAAAAAAAAACTAAAAACTAATAAAAAAAATAAAAAAGCTAAAAAACTAAAAAAACTAAAAAAACTAAAAAAAGGTAAAAAACTAAAAAAACTAAAAACTAAAAAAAAATAAAAAAAAGGAAAAAACTGAAAAATAAGCTAAAATAAAGGTAAAAACCAATAAAAAACTAAAAAAAAAACTGAAAAAACTAAAAAAAGGCAAAAACTACAAAAAAAACTAAAAACTAATAAAAAAAGTAAAAAAGCTAAAAAACTAAAAAAACTAAAAAAAGGTAAAAAACTAAAAAAAAATAAAAAATAAAAAAAAAATAAAAAAAAGGAAAAAACTGAAAAATAAGCTAAAATAAAGGTAAAAACCAATAAAAAACTAAAAAGAAAAAAAGGAAAAAACTAAAAAAAAATTTTATCTAAAAAACTAAAAAAAGCTAAAAAAGGTAAAAACTAAAAGAACTAAAAAAGAAAAAAATAAATGACGACACTCAAAGAGAAAGCGACCAGGACAAAAGGAATGTTCGATTAGCAATCAACAAAGCACCGGGACACAGGGAGTATAAATGACGACCAGGACATAAGTAAAAAAAAAAACTAACAAAACTAAAAAGAAGGTAAAAACTACAAAAAAACTAAAAAGAAAAAAACTAAAAAAAGGCAAAAACTACAAAAAAAAAAAACTAAAAAAACTAAAAAAGGTAAAAACTAAAAGAACTAAAAAAGAAAAAAATAAATGACGACACTCAAAGAGAAAGCGACCAGGACAAAAGGAATGTTCGATTAGCAATCAACAAAGCACCGGGACGCAGGGAGTATAAATGACGACCAGGACATAAGTAAAAAAAACAACTAACAAAACTAAAAAGAAGGTAAAAACTACAAAAAAACTAAAAAGAAAAAAAAACTAAAAACTAATAAAAAAACTAAAAAATCTAAAAATCTAAATAAACTAAAAAAGAAAAAAAAAGGAAAAAAATAAAGGAGAAAAACAAAACTAAAAAACGAATGTATATACAGACCGGGACACCGGGATACAAATGACGACCGGGACACAGGGAATATAAATGACGACCGGGACACAGGGACACAACTACAACGGGGACACCGGGGGAAACAGGGGGATATAAATGACGACCGGGACACCGGGACAGGGAATGGTCGATTAGCAATCACCATCAACAAAGCTCAAGGGCAATCATTAGAATCATGAGGTATAGATCTGAATACAGATTGTTTTCCCATGGACCATTATATGTTGCATGTTCAAGAGTCGGTAAACCTGACAATCTATTTATATGCAAAGACAATGGGACAGCAAAGAATGTTGTATATTCGCAAGTTTTACGTAGTTAAAACCATATATATATATATATATATATATATATATATATATATATATATATATATATATATATATATATATATATATATATATATATATATATATATATATATATATATATATATATATATATATATATATATATATATATATATATATATATATATATATATATATATCTATATTCACAGGTGGGACATAGGGACACAACTACAATGGCGCGTAACTATTATGGCGCGTAACGACTTACGCGCGCGGGGGGGCTTGGGGGGGGCGCGAAGCGCCCCCACCAACTAGGTGTTGGGGTGGCGCGAAGCGCCACCCCAACAGCTAGTATATATATATATATATATTCGGTTTTGAAATCAATTGAACAAAACTAACAAACAGTCTTCCCTTTAATGATTATTTTAAAGTTTTACATGAATAGTACCCTATAGGTTTCTTTGGAAGTTGGAAATCTTTATTCATTAAATGTCTCATTCTGCTTGGATATTAGGGATCTTTTTTATGACGTCCACAGGGAAAAGAAATCCCGATAGAATCCTAGAAATTGTTTCCAGGAGAGTTTCTATTTATTTTTATGATTTTTCTTATTCCTGTAAATGAATATAGTTGTAAGAGCCACGCTTTTTGCTTCTTCTTTTTTCAAGAGGATATGTTCTATTTTTAAGTTTCGTATGTTGTTTTTCTGTAGTCTTTGGGTCTTAATTTTTCAATGTAAGACAACTATTTTGATATCCATAACTGAAATGTAGTTGTGTCCACCTACGAATTACATTTTTAAAATAGTTTTTGGATTTCTCTTTTTTCGTTGAAAACGTTCGAAAATTGGTAAATGTACCTGTTATTAAGGATGTCATCATTCTCTAAAAAAAATGGTCAAGATCGTCGCTGGTTCGGTCAAATTGAATAATTTGGTCAAAGTAATAAAAGACTTGAAAACCTAATTAGATAAAGCTAAGATAGATTGTCTCTGTGAGAGGCAAACCTGGCATAAATTTTGGGAGTTCTTTAAAATGATAATGGGAGTTCTTTTAAATTGATTAATTTAATTAATATTATAATTTTGGCTCGGTGAATGTTATGATTTGAAACTAATGGGTCTAGGGCCGTTCAGGAGGGATGTGTAATCTGTCATGGGTGACGTATTGGGGGGGGGGGGCTTCGGATGTGGGCTCCCGTGGCTGGGATTCGTGGGGCTTTTTGATTTATGTTTGAGTCGGGAGGAGGCGCCGTAATTGATTTTGCCCTGGGTACCACCAACTCTAGGAACGGTCCTGAATGGATCCAACCATATAAGTGTCTTGTCCTCTCGTTGCCAGTTACAGCTGTAAGACTATCGCAAAATATACCTTAAGAGACTTGTATTTGTTGAGTTTGGCATATTGAATTGGTATCCACTTGGAGAGAGGGTTCAGACAGGCTCCTTGTTATTATCACCCAGAAATTTTCCATTTTTATTAAAATTGACAGGAACATTGTTTTCGTCAACATCTGATTATCTTCAATCCAGTAAGAGGCGTACGCTTAATTTCCAGATCCCTCCCATGTTTGGTCACCTTGTGTCTTAGCACAGTGAGTTCCTCATTTTTTTTTAGCAAACTTAGCAAAAGTGCAATCCTCATTTTTGTAGTGCAGGCCAGCGTTGCCAATACGGTACAATTGCACCGTTTTGGTACAATCTAGAGGTCCTTCACAATGCGGTACATTTGGATATTTCATGGTTCAATCCAGAATTTATGGTATTTTTTTTTCTGTGTTTGTGGGGTCAAGTTCCAAATTTTTGAAACTTCTCTCGTCATCTCTTAGGGATTTAAGTACAAGAAAAGGTATTTTCGTCAACGTATCATAAAAAGAAACCACTGCGAATTTCAAACTAATCATCACACGAGAAACAGTGCTCAAAACTGATTTCTGGGAAAGGTTGAAGATATTAGTGAATAAAAGCTACTTGCCTTTCAACTATTGTAGACTTTTTTCTGTGAAATGAAAACTGACGTAAGACGCTGTAATTATGCTCCAAAAAATCTTTTGGGTACAATTTGGTCAGAAAACCCGTACAATTTACCTCATAGTGTTGACAACGCTGGTTATATCAATCTTTTGGAAAGTAAACATTTTTGGTGAAGCCAGCAATTCCATTAAAACAAAAACAAAAAAAAAAACAATATATTTTATCACGCCACTATGCAGACTCCCTTAGGGTATTATGGTGTTTGTGTTCTCCCGATAGATCCAGTTCATGCTTTATAGTATCTTAAGCTAAGAAAATTTGCTTCATATTTCTTGGTACTTTCTTACAAGGGTATTTTCCTGTCAATTTGAGAAAGTTTTTATTAGTGACCTTCTTTCGCTTCTTTAACAGACACGGGAATGGACAAATATATTTAGACTGGTTTATCAATGCCTGTTCTTGACTATTAAATTGTGCGATTATAGCTTCAGACCTATATAGTTTTTTTTTTGATGTATTGGGTTAAAACCAAAGCAGGTAGTTTGTGTGAGGTATGTCCTCAGTCGGAGTTTGGGTCCCCCCAAATCTCATGCTTCAGAATTTTGTCGTGTTTTCTATAATGTTCATAAAGTTTCATTGTTTCAAATATATGTTGAATATGAGAAGTGATAGTATAGATCGAAGCCCCCCTTCCACTCATATCGTGGCTGTCACCCTTAAAGGCCGTATCTGACATTTTTATACTTACATTTATACTGGCATTATACATTTATACATTTATACTTACATTTACACTTATACTTACATTTGTACATTTTATACTGACATTTTTATAATGAGGAAATCGCCAAAAAACCGTTGTCCAAGTCGTTCTCAAAGAGAGGATGTGCTGGGCAATGTATGTTCGATTACACTTTGATTTTCTTCTTCTATATCATGCCTGGGTTATATTACAGTCACACTTGTAGATAAAATAAAAATTAAACCCTACAGGACCAATTATACATACCGTTTATAATTTCTCGAGTTTCAGGTATACTTTCAACTTTCAGGCATAAAGTTTTAGATTGACCAATCGGAGTTAAGAGTTAAGGCATAATCTCTTATGACTGGAAAAGATGGAAGCTGGAAACGGTAGTTTTTGTGTCTGTATAAGGAATCTGATGAAAGATAAGAAGACATAGCAGTATTAGATAATAATTGGAAACAATTTTGGTACAAGTTTTAAATAACGATTTTGCTATTTTAATTTTTCGTCTCTGAAAAACAAGTTTGATTATAAAATCAAGAAAACCCCCATCTCATTCGTAAACATGGCTTAGTTGTCGACAGGTGTAACTGACTTGGCTTGGGTATTACCCAAATGGTCGTACCTTTGACGACAGCTTAGTAAACGGGTTTTGGCTATTTTCATAGAAGTGTAAAAATGTAATTATACACGCCTGTCTAACTAAAGGCCCATTCTCTTTGAGATCTTGCTAATGCAAACATTTAGCTAACGCTGATTTAAGCTAATCTAGATTCTTTGTAGAGTTTTTCAGGAAAAATCTGATTAAACTAATCTGAAAAACTAATAGCTAAATAGTTGTATTAGTAAAATCTCATTATTAAATGGCCATAAGACATTCAATATCTAGGATATAATTTATGTACTTTTGGATATAAATTATTCATTGAAAATCAGTTGTCAGTTTACTCTTATCTTAAATAAATGCCATTGGCTTATTCTCAATGTTGAGGTCCATTAGCCTATAAGGTTTTCTATCGTAATTATGTGTGCTGTTTTGCTGTTTTTGTAAAAAATATATATATATATATATATATATATATATATATATATATATATATATATATATATATATATATATATTATAAACATAATCTAGATATCATACTTAGATTGTTATGTTAGGTTACTCAGATTGTTAGGATAGACTATTTTCAAGAAGTATTCAGATGGTAGATTTAAGCTTTCTTTGTTATACCATTATTTTGCTATGCAATTGATCCAAAAACAAGTTTGACCTTAGACTTTTCTGTGTTTATCTCAACAGCAAACGGTAAGAATGATAAGTAGAAAAGAACGATATTAACGTTTGGCTGTGGAAGATATATTTCTGACTTCTTAATATAACGACCCAAGTCAGATTTATTATTTCTGAAAGAAAATTTAAAGATGTGCATGGGATAATGATTTTTGTGAAGAAAAAGATGGGTCATTATCAGGGCCGGATTTAAAGCTTTAACTTTTAGGTCTAAGCGTTCTTGCCGCTCCGTTTTTACAAGATTTTTGGGAAAATCCCCGAAAATTTAGGGATAGTGGGAACACTGAACAGAATACAACTGATGAGCCAACAGTAATGAAAGAGGGGTGATATCAAATTCACAACTGCCGTTCTTGAGAGACATCTGACTGTTTATAAGTGGCCACGAAATTTCTGTGTTGTTCTAGAATCATTTTTTGTGAACAGACAGCGCGGCGGCGGAGTGCATCTGGCACTTTGACGATAAATCACATCAGTACAGTTTTTGTTTAGAAGAAAATGTCAGTGATAATTTATTGTGCCCCTAGACCTGGGCCTGTTGGTTCTATTCGTAAATCCAGATCTGATCAATATTATGAGCTCTTTTTAAGTTTTATATCTTGGAAAAAGGTGAAAAGAAATCAGTGGAGGCCACCCTCTGATAAACACAAAGGCTATATTGATCTTTTTTTTATTAACGAGTTAGAAATAGCCAGGACTGCTGGTAATAGGGCAATCAAAGTTCTAAAAACCAGTGTTGGGGCTCATTTTTGTATGGAGCGATATTCCCAATCCCTGATGTTCATTTTGCTTTTATATGAAGTTTGGAAATGAAACTGCTCAAATATCACTTTCCCGAGTTAAAAGATATGGCTCATACGGATAATTTTGAAATCTAATTTGGATTCATTTCTTTATAAACAAAAAAAGAAATGCAACTGATTTTATACTGTGTCATATCCCATGCCAAAATAATGTTACAAACTCGAAAAAACTTGTTTTTGTGTCAACAGAACTTTAATTCCTTATTTATTTCAGTATATTTAATTTTTTTCCTCTCTTTCAGAAAAAGATCTACATTGCAATATGCCTAGCTATTTGTGTGGTTATTTTAATTATTGTCTTGGCCAGTACCTTGACATAGTGAATGTCCTCGAACTTCTTTCTCAGTGGATTTCTTGCAGATGACTGCCATCTCTGTTTTTTTGTTTTTTTGGTGAAGTATCTTCATTACCTACTATGTGAAGAATTTATCTTAAGAAGTGAATATAAGTATGTGTAGTCTAATATGTTTTGATTCAAGAAAATGAAGAAGCTGCTTATTTTCCCCTTTTGAGTTTGCTTTCTTTTTTCTCTTTTTGAGCAAAAGTGCGTTGACAAGCACCCTTTTTAATTTTGGAGTCTTACATAAAAGTCGCCCATAATGTTAAACTGAAAGAAAATAGGCCTGTTGGTGTGAAAGAAAATAATCTTTTCAAAAACGAATATATTCAACAATCTTAAATATTTAGCGAAATTTTGTTATTTCTATAGGAACTGAATATTCCCAAAAAATTAATTGTTTAGATATTAATTTTGTGAGCTTAATTTGTAATAGTTTTTGTTGTTGTAAAATATGCGTTAGCACTTACAATATCAAATTCTACTATAAATCGAACTTATCACATATTTACATAACATATACGAATTTACACGACAAACACTAACCTGGAAAGGAAAAATACTGTATCAAACAAAACGTGCAAAAATATTGTTGCCAACAGCAGCAGAATAACGGACTCTTCAGATCCGGTGTTCTTTTTTAGACACTCTTTATATGAAAGGAATTTCAAATAGAAATATGTTCAACGCACAACTGCACTGAGTGAGGGGGGGTGATGTAGAAAGGAATAATTCTCTCTTGAAGCGTCTGTGGGTACCCGTCCAAAAAAAAAAATCCAAAAACGGTGACCTGAAAATTCACTCTTTGTAAATGCAATGAAAATTTTCTTGTTGTGAAAATTTTTTAGCCTATTGTTTACATGGTACAATTTGAATCGGAGAACTAGTAAAATTTATTTTGAAGCGTTGGCAGTGCTGGCAGACGGCAAACGAAACGGAGGCAGTATTGAAATATTGAGACGCTATCCAATACTGTTTACTGCTTATATAAAAAGGCCAGACGCACCTTCAAAAGAAAAACAACAGTAAAATGGCAAATTGCTTGAAACAGACGATACAGGTATATAGCTAAGCATGCTCATGCTCCATCCTATCTATTCAAAGTGTCCGTCTTTACTGCCCCAAGAAGTTCTGAATTCCCATTGAATCTTTTATGACCTCCTCCTACCCCATTCATGGATGACCTTGGCCCTAGTTGGTGGGCCAGAAAGGACGATCTTTGGCAAGCTGTCATCCTTCATTCTTAGAACGCGTTCTAGCCATCTTAAGCTTTCTATTTTTATAGCCTTAGAAAGCTGGATTGAATTCTAAAGTCTTTCTAATCTTCGGTAATATAAGTCGGTAGCCTTAGGAACAAGTCAAAACTCTATTGAAGTGTGGTGGGAGGAGACGTTCGGGTGAGAGGAGACTCCTTGATTGCAGACGATTTGTGATAGAGACTCTTTTCAATCAAGAGTCTGGCTGTGCTAAATTAATTTTTTAGTCCTAGTACCCTACCCTTTTCTTAGCAGTTTTACAGACTACGCTTTTACTATTATTCCGATTATTATTTTTTTTTACCCATTATCAAATATAAAAAATATTATAAAAGTAAAAAAAAAACGAAATAAGAAAGGGACAGAAAACGCAAAAAAAAGCTCGACTACACGACCAAAACTGTAGCATCAATAAACATGGCAGAAATTAGAAATGGCAATTTAAGCTATTGTAGTAGATAGTAAAGATTGGCTATAGGCAAATGTCTTTGTAAATGCCATTTCAAGGAAACAATATGGGATTTAAAAATTATGCTTAAAAATTATATGGGATTCAGAACAATCTTCTTTTTTTTCCTGCTAAGTAACAAGCAGTAAAATAACATAATGATTTTGTTGATTTAATTATTAAACTGAACACAGGGAGTTATTGTTTTTAGCGTGTATTTCGATTGAGTATTGGTGTATTATTTACCCACTGTAACAAAAATGTCTGATTTGTTTTTATTGCAACAGCTAACAAAATACATTCATATTTGTTTTAGTTCATTGTTGTCAGCTTAGCCGAGGAGTAATCACACTTCTATGCGAAAAATGTTCTTACATTTGTTGCTAGTTCGACAAACCCAGAGATCAAAATAAAGAATTCTATTTAGTCAATAGAGTTTGGACGCCTATATCTTAGCAGTCTTATAATAATTGAAGCTTAAAACGACCAGAAAGTACTGTCAAGGAATAAATGAAATCCAAAACGAATGTAAATTAAAATAAATAATACGGTGAAACATAAAGAAAACCGATAGTGATATTGATGAATAAATAAATTATAAAATGAGCAAAATTAAACTGAATTCTCGAGTCGAACTTAAAACGAACAAAATTCCTACAAGTAGGAGTTTGGTTACTCAGAAAGCAATATGTAACGGTACCAATTACAAAATATGGAAAGCGTGTTGAATGACGAATTGAAACGATACAACCTTACCGTCGCTAGATAGAAGACCAGAGGTTTTATCCAAAACGTAGTCAAAAGTGCAAAGAGTAAATTTTCAAGTCGCCGTTTTTCAGTTCTCCCTGGACGGGTACCCACAAACGCTTCAAGGGAGAATTATTCCTTTCTACCCCACCCCCCTTCCTCAGTGCAGTTGTGTGCTGAATATATTTATTTTTGAAACGATCGTTTCCTTTCATATAAAGAGTGCCTAAAAAAGAACGCCGGATATGAAAAGCCTGTTATATTTATTTGTCGCTGTTGGCAACAATGTTTTTGCATGTTTTGTTTGATACCGTATTTTTGCTTTCCAGGCTAGTGTTTGTGGTGTAGATTCGTAAATGTTGTGTAAATATGTAATAAGTTCGATTTATAATAGAAGTTGATATTTGGGGCTTTTTTATGCCTAACTCTAAAATAAGAAAGGTATGTGCTAACTCAATTTTGCAACAACAAAAAAAAATCTTCCAACTTAAGCTCAGAAAATAAATATCAAAACAGTTACTTTTTTGGGAATTTTCAACTTCTGTAAAAAGAACAAAATTCCGCTAAATATTCGAGATTGATGAATATATTCGTTTTTGGAACGATTATTTCTTTCACATCAATTTTTTTTTCAATTTGACAGTTTAGGTGACTTTTATATCAGACTCCCAAATTAAAAAGAGTACTTGTCAACGTAAAAAAAATCTGCTGTGAATGAAGAAAAAGATGCTCTTGTGATGGAGTTGAATGGGACAAACTGATTGCATATCTAACTCGCTGTCTTTCCAGCTTCTTTCTTTTTGAGTCTTAGAAATATAGCAAAGTTTTCTGGTGTAATATAAATGTAACAATAATTGCTTCATTTTCCCAAATTTGTGTAACTGATTATTTTGTGATGAATGTTCTATTATTTTATTTTTTTAACAGTGCCATATCTAAATGCTCAAATCAATATCAAAATTAGTAAACTCTTATTTCTTAAACAATTTACATTTGATCTTGTATTACACCAGG